>NC_045431.1:73450000-73742500 GCF_902635505.1 Sarcophilus harrisii
AATTTCCTTCATCAGCTCATTTTATAGATGAGGAAACTGAAGCAGAGAGCATTATATTACTTTTACTAAGTTCCAGGAACAGTGCTAAGTGCTTTACAATTATTATCTCATTGTTCTTTATAGTGATCATATTATCCCCATTTTACTGTTGTGGAGACTGAGGCAGATGGGTAAATTGACTTGCTCAAGGTCACACAATTAGTGAGTGACTCAGTTCTTCCTGATTCCAGAATCTGAACTCTATCCACTGTGCTACCCAGTTGACTCAATGTCTCTATCATCTCTCTCAGTAGAGTACTTCAGAATCAAAGAAAAGATTGAAGTAATAAATATCACTGAAGAACCTCATGCAGACATTGGTAGTAATTCACTTTTGCATTTGCATTCAATTACTTTCAATTTAACACATATTTATTTAGTTTCTACTCTGTGAAAGGCACTGTGTACTTCCCTGGAGACATAAAGACAAAAACCTAAACTCTCCCTGCCCTCAGGGAATTTACATTCTGGAAATTGAGGCAATGGACAGTAATACAACTATGCTGAAGGAAATATGTCCAAGTCCTATGTCCACCACTGTTAATCTTTTAAATAAGCTTGTATTTTATTAATTATAAAATTATATATAATTATGTAACATAACTACATAAATCATCTCCATATAATTATATATCAATTGTAAGTTATAAAATTAATTATTAATTATAATTTTCTGACAACTAGGAAAAGTCTGAGATATGAAAAGGGCCTATCTGAGCAGGGCTTTGAAGGAAATTAGAGAATCTCAAAGGTGAAAACAAGGTGAAAGTCCATTTTGGTTTGCACTTCAGAACATAGCTAAGCAAGGCCTAACTTCAAGGTAAAAACTATGTTTCCTTTTTCACAATTCTTCCATCTCTCCACATTCTCAGCTTCTATTTTGGTATCTCGGTTCTGTAGAAGAGAATGAAATAAAAATGTGCTGGAATCCAGCAGAGAGCCTCTTCCTAACAAACCATTCCAAATTTTTTATGGCTTAGTCATTTCATTAGACTTTATTAAGATTCAGAGTTGAATCCTTCCATAACTTCTTGGATTCTTTTCATTTTGTAGTTTTAGTTCCATCTCCTAGCCAGTTTCTCATTTTTTATTTACGTGATTTCATGTGATCATCTCGGGGTCTACTGATGTTCACTTGTTTTCATCTGATGCTGTTGTAAGTGATTGATTCCAATTCAAAGTTCAACTACTTCAAAGGCTATTCTGTGCAGTAGATTTGTTCTGATAGTCCCCAGGACAGAAGGAGGAACAGGGGGTGAAAGTAGCAGAGGGGTAGATTTCCATGTGAGAAAAAACTTATGATTATTAGAGCTGTCCAAAATATATATATTCCTCTTCTGTAAAAGGGGAAAAAATGATACTTGTACTTAACTCTTATATATATATATATATATATATATATATGAGTTGCTTTAGTAGGGAGTGATTTTTTCATCAATGGAAGTTTTCCATTCAAAACTGCATGGCCATTTGTTATAAGTTGGATTATACAGTCTCTGAGGTTTCTTCCAGCTCTAAGAGCCTTGTTTTATGGATTATATGTAATATGGGACGACTGGCTCAGTCTTTATAACTGATGCAATTCCCAAAGAGGATTGTTGTAAGCCTCTTGATAAAGAGCTAGAAATGCTCATATAGTGTAGTTGATGGATCATATCTTCTCTCTTGTGAAAATAACAACAATAATAATGAACATTTATATAGCACTTTATAGCTTGAAAACATTTTAATTGATTTTTACTACAATTCTGTGAGGTAGACACTATTATTATCCTCATTTTGAAGATGAGGAAACTGAGGCTCATAGAAATAATAAGTGTTTGTTGCAGAATTCCAACATGGATCTTCCAGGCTACAAGTCAAATTCTCTGTCCATTCTGCAACCTCTGGCTTTGAGTTGATTTACTGCTGGATTTGGTCAAGCATTCGGTTCTTCAAGACTTCCAGTGTAGTTTCATTCATGTTTGGACTCCAACAAACCCGTGGACATATTCCAACTCCTGATCTTTTTCTGTTACCTGGTTCACCTGACCTTCTGAAGCTCACAAGGTCATAGCCCTCTCCAATGTTCCTTGGAGTACTGGAGGAAAAGGCAAATGCAAAGCCCAAAGAACAAAGGCGCATGGTCACTGGTCACAGGTCAGTCTAGGTAGAGAACTTAGCAACTGACATCCAGAGGCCATAGTTGCCATCTCTTTTAGCTGCAAAAGAGCTACTTCAGGTGAAAGAGGAAAGGAATTTCAAAATAACTCATCCTTTAGCTCAACTGTCAGAAAGAGAAGAGGATACCAGATCATTTGGTCATCTCCTTTTGCAAGCATTGTGCATTCTGGCTCAAAAGTTCTGTTTTTAATGGGGTAAATTGCCCAGAAATAGTCAGAATATGTATGTTCTGAATCAAAGAGAAGGGCCCTTCATTACACATTATTATAACCTCCTGGAAGCAGGCTTCCTAGCTTCCTTCAGGCAGGCAGGGAATATTGTGCATGTTGTGTGGCCAAGATGCTATTGGCTAAGTTACATTCAGTAACTCAAACTAAGGAAACTAAGTGTTATTTAGAGTAGTAGTGTCAAACTCAAATAAAAATGGAAGCCAAGAATCCATATTAGTAAGCAACCATGTGGGATACATTTTGACAATTTAAAAATGCAGTATTACCTATTTTATTTTATTTTCATTTATTTTGTTAAATATTTCTCAATGATATTTTAATCTGGTTTGGGCAGCACTGGACATATCAGGGGGTTTGATATCTCTGGTCTAGATATCGCTCTGTAAATAAAAATAGTTGTCAATAAGATAACAAAGCACTAGTTTAAGCAGCAAAGGCTCTCCTGATCAAAAATTGTTTTATTCCTATATAACTGACTTCTTTTAGGGAAGATGTTTTTTGTGATCTAGTTCATACTGTTACTCATTTGTTAATCAAAACTTTCCTTCAGAGAATGTTGTGATGAACTGGAACCCATCTTTTGAAATAATGATCACAAACTCTCAATTAATGAAACTCCATACAGTCAGATAACCAAGGAATGTAAAGCTGTTACCTCAGCTATTAAATTCCAATTAATAAATGCTTATAATCTTCCTATTGAGAGGTGTGTTTGTATACTGGTTTGAGAGCTGCACTTAGAAACAAGAGGCAATCAATTCAAATTGTATGTTCAACACACACTGTGTGACCTTGGGTATGACATCAATGTCTCCGGTAGTTTTCTAGGATTGTAATTTGAAGAAGTATTGATGTTCATTTATAGAAGGAATTTCTTCCTTGGGTGTTCCCTATGCAAATGAATTCAAATCTGATACCCCTTCTCTTCTCCCTCCAAAAAACCAACCATATATGTAAGGTGTAGGAAATATGTCATAACAGATAGAAAACTGGTTTGGGGTTCATTAAGGCCTGGCTTCAAATCTTTCTTTTGACGGATGTTGGTTATATAAACATGGGCTTAAAGCATTTTATTTTTAATGTCCCAGCAAAGACTCCCGTGTTAGAAATTGTAGAGGAGTAGCCCATATTTTTTGGTGGATGGAGTCTCCATTCTAAGAGTTATTCTCCTATGGATGAAATTATAGGTCCAGACCTAATATGTTCCAGGAATTATGTGAAATTCTGGGGACAAAAACATCCAACCAAATAACAAAGCAAATGTTTTCAATGCTTGTCTTCAAGCAGCTTCTGTTCTACGATAACACTGTGACTTCAAGTTTCTGAATTTTCCCTTCTCTCCTATTCTGAGATAGGGAGTATAATTTCAGATCAATAATTGTGAACTCTGGAAATGCTCAGTAAATACCACTACATTCTAATTTTTGCCAACTTTGGGTAAGTGTTCATGACCCTTCAAACTTTCAAAATAAGGATGGAATTGCTGGTCCATGACAGGAAAACTGATTGATTTAGTTTTCAGCAAAATGTTTTAGTGTATACTTAAATTTTTAGACTCTCAATATCTGGAGCCAGTATTTAACAAGGCTGAAGTTATGACTTTTAGCTACATAAAATTCCATGAAAGACAGAATAGAAATGTTTTAGAAGGAAACACAAAGGTATTCTTGCTCTACTATCAACCTGTTTGATTAATGAAACAGTTTTCTAGACTGCAATGTTTAACTGAGGCTATGCTGGACCCTGCCAGGCTAAGTAGTCTTTAGAGGGAAGGATGTTCAAGGGGGAAAAGACAGTTTTTTACATCAAAATTTTTTCTTCTACCTGAGGCTTAGTTTCTATTCCAGGACACACACTCCTGGAGGGTTTGAACCCCTTGGTAGCATATGTACTGTGTATATTCTCAGAATGTAGTTGGAAACTGCCTTTCACTCTCCATCCCTGTGGAAAGGAGTGGAAACTTAGTTTCCAATAAAAGATTAAAAAAAATAAAATAAACTAATAACAGCAGCAACAGCAACAACAACAAAAGTCTCAGCAACAACAGAAACAGTGTTTGGGGTTGTTCTGTTGACTGAGTCTCAGACACCTCTTAATTAAATGTGATTTAATGGAAATAAACTCATATTCACCAGCACACCATAATTGTAGCCTAGCAGCTGGGGGAACGCCTGCCAGGAAGGAGTGTGAGCTCTCGCTGAGTCTGGCCACTGAGGAAGAGCAAGGTTGAAAATGTCATTTTCTCTTAGACTTGGCTGGTTGCCACCTGGACCAGAGCTGAACATAAACTCATGAAGCAAAGCCACTGATGTGCTTATCCAGTGATGTGCTCCAGCTCTATGGGGCTGAATTGATTTGTGTGGTAAGGCTTGGGCACGTTTCTCTGGCCCAAAGGATTGTGGGGGGACAGGCTTGACCCAAACCCACTCTTTCTTTTGAGGAAGCTCAGAAAAGGACCCTTGTCTTAGGTTCTCTTAGAAGGAAATGAATAAAAAAGAACTCCTTGGGTGCAGGTAAAGCTTTCCCACTGTCAGAATTCCCTGAAAACTCCCTAACAAATCTATCTTCTTTCCCAGGAAACACCTGCAACTCCAGTGAGTTCTTTTGCTTGTTAATGATAGTGAGTCAAGGGGAAATAGTATTTCCTCTATGTTAGACATCTCTTTGTTAGAGCTGTATTACTTTCAAACATTTTTCTTTTCCTCTCTTTTTATGGAAGAAAAAAAAAAAAAGATAGAGTGTTGAGAAAACCCTGATTGACATCGCCAGATTACCTTTGAATTACAAAGCTATTCTAGTCAGGAGACTAGGATTTAATATTCCTTGAGATACATAATTGAGAGTTCTTTGCTCTAGCTTCTTTTTGAAGGACAATAGAATTAGAGTTATTTGCCATAGAAAAGATTCTCTAGAACTCGGCCCCTAACTCAGCAGGATTGTCCATTTCATGGAATTCACAAAAATTCAATCATCCTTTCACATACATTTCTTGGGCCATTGCTTCAATGTGATATTTAACAGAATAATCCATTCATAGGAGCATATAATTGGGAAGGACTTTAAAAACCATCTAATTCCTGGCCCCATTTTACAGATGAAGAGTCAGAGGCTCAGGGTTAATTGTCCTTCACAAACCCAAACTAGCACTCTATCTGCTATTCCATATAACCTCCCTCAGGCAGATGTAAGAAGTGAGATATAAACTCACACCTTCAGGGAAAACTGTGAACCGACCTAGCACCTTAGATTGCTCAGCCATCCTGACCAAAAAGATTTCTTCCCTGCCCAAGTATAATATCTTTGTCAGCTTCAGGGTATTGATTTTATTTCTGCCATTTTAAAACTACAAAAATAGGCATTTTTGTATTACCAATGCTTCTTCCACACAAATAAAGTTTGACAGTACATTACAAAAAATTTAGGAAGGAAAGGTCATGGCAAGGGGAGAAAAGTCTAGATGTAGATTATTTCCTAGACTTATTTATGCCTTTCTTCTGGAATTTTTCAAACTCCTTTTCTTCTTTATCTCCTCCAATCATCAGCTTCTAAAATTACCCAAATTTGAATTGACTGATTAATGACCTGTCATTTTCACAGTTTTGATCCTTCTCCAAATATTTCCATTTAGTTTTTACATTTAGTTAATGGGTACCAGCCAGCATCATTGGGGATGGAAGGCAGCATAATCTAGAGAAATGCCCCAGGGAGAAATAATTTCAAAGGAAATCAGGCACCCCAAAACACCTCACCAAGGAGTACAACCATCAGTGTCCTAAAGGATCAGCTTCATGTCCTTATGATTGGAATCAGCAATATGCAGTAAATGTCTAGCCACCACCTAGGTTATATGCAAACAAAAATTTGCAAAGCATTTGTTATCTTATTTGATAATAATCCTGTGAGGTATTTGCCATTAGTTTCCCCATTTCACAGATGAAGGAACTGAGACACACAGAGATTAAAGTATTTGCTCATGGTTACAGAGCTAATAAGTGTCTTACGTAGGATTCAAAGTCAGGTATTTCTAACTCAAAATCCAACCAAAATTCTATCTACCATTTAGCTGCCTGTGAAAATGAATGAAGGCCAAAATGGATATAAGGCCAAAATCTTGATGGCATAGTGGATAGAACACTACTCTCAGAAGCAGAAAGATCTCAATTCAAAACTAACCTGGACATCAGTTGTAGGACCCTGGTCAGGTCATTGTCCTAGTTTCTTCATTTCTAAAATGGGGAGAACAATAGCATTTGCCACCAAGGATTCTTGTAAAGATAAAATCATGTTATTTATGAAGTTTAATACAAACTTTTTTGCTAAACTTTTTGCTGAATCACATTTATGACACTGCTTTCTCTTCTAGGTGATTCAGGTACTATCTTCTTCAGGCAAGCAAAGCCTTGGATTCACATTTATATAGGGGTTGGAAGGATGGGTAGGGTTGTTTACTGCAGAGAACATTTACCATTCCAAGGAAATTTCCATTCCAGGGAAAATGGACATTACCATGACTTCTAGGCATTTGCCCAGTTGATATAGCAAGTGACACAGACAGATGGATTTAAGGACCCAGGGCTCTGGAGTAAATTTGATTTCAGTTAAATTCCATGAACCAAAAAATAGGTAGGCTTATTGACAGATAGACAAAAAGATAACTATCTATCTAGCAAGATGGATGGATGGATAGTTGGATGGATGGATTGATGATGATGATGATGATGATGATGGAAAGAGAGAGATACAGACAGATGGATGGTTAGATAGTAATGATGAATAGAGAGTGCTAGAGAGGGATGAATGCATAATTAGCAGACAGCTCAATAAATAATTACTATGATGAATAAAAAGATATAAATAGATGGTTGCAAACAGAGAAAGAGATAGATAGGCAGACAGACAGATAGATAGGTAGGAAAACAGGCCAATAAAGTATTTGTTAAGGCTTAATATGCTCAAAGTTCTGTATTAAGTTGTGGTGATACAAATACATGCAAGAAAGGTAACTCTTGTTTTATATGAGCTTATGCTCGAATAGGAGAAATAAAAAAGGAGATGAGGAATATTGTTCAGAAAAAATACCCAAGAAGGGATGTGTAAATGTGGTTCTAGGCAAAATAAAATGGTTTCCCAAGGGCATATTCCTAGGTGACAGAGTGTGTATGTGTGTGTGTGTGTGTGTGTGTGTGTATGTGTGTGTAGGGTTGGAGAGGAAGGCATTACACAATGAAGGCCAAAGTACAGATAGTATGTTTTGGAAAAGCATCTATAATATTTATCAGTGGGTAGAACACTGAATCTGGAGTCATGAGTCCCTGAGTTCAGTCCAGCACTGGACACTTAATAAATATATGATCCTAGGTAAGACCTGATTGCCTGACAAAATGGACCCATTGGATCTATTAGAGAAGGAAATGGCAAACCACTCCTGTAATTTTGATAAGTTACAAAGAGTTAGTCATGACTGAAATGACTGAACAAGAACTGGGATAAAGCCAAGTGTACACCTAATTATATTCTGACTTCAATCCAGTTTTGTCTATTTTTTCTTATAGGCTGATCATTTTTGTTTTATTCTAATTAACTTTGATTGAAATTTCTTCAGTTGTCATAATTATCTCAAAGGGAAGGATATAATTTTTGTCTCATTTGTTATCAATAGGTTGATACAGACCAATTTTTTTTTTTTTTTGCCAAATCCCTGTCTCATTTTAGAATATGTGTTAGTTTTACAAGGGAATGGGAAGAGAGAGAGGAAACTGAAGGACGATAAAAGGTGAGGATGTGAGGAAGTCAAAGAGAGGAAGGAAGTTTTCATATGTGTCAAAATATTTATAGAACCATCTTTTGTGTTTCCATGCTTTCTCTGCCTTTTTAATGTGAAGTGCTTGAAGTTAGATTGTTAGTTTGTCTTTTATTATATCTCTAAATGCTATGTTTATTGATTGAGTATGGTAGCAAAGAACTGGAAAAGAGGTAGGTGCCCATCCTTTGGAAGAGTGACTAATATATAGAGAGAGCATGAATTAATGGTATTTAATTGTATCGTAAGAAATTAAGAATATGAGGAATTTGGAGGAAGATAGGAAGGTGATTCAGAGTGTAATGAGACTAACAAAGCCAGGAAAACAATAAATGTAGTGACCACAACAGTGCAAATGGACTGAATGATAAAACAAAATTGAAAATTTTGTAATTATAATGAACAAACTTGGCTCCAGACAAGAGATGAAAAACAACCAGTAGCCTAGATTTAACTGTAATGGAGAGTATGTGCAGTTAGAGCACTAGAGTTAGGCTAGTATTGCAAAAAGCTTTAAATGACAGAATTAAGATTTTTAAAATAAGGTTTAATGAAATAGATAGCCATTAGACATTTTTAATAGAGGAGTGACAATGTGATTTAGACGCATCCTGGGTGGTATAGTGGATAGACCACAAGTCTTAGGATCTATAAGACTTGAATTCGAATTCTGTTTAAGATATTTCTTAGCTCTGCAGCAAGCTCTGAGCAAGTCATTTAACCCTATTTGCTTCAGTTTCTTCATCTGTAAAATGGGTATACTAACAACAATTACCTCCCAGTTTGCTTTAAGCATAAAATTTGGTATTTGTAAAGAGTCTATCTACAAACCTTAAAGTGCTATAAAAGTTAATTAAACCCTTAATATTGCCAATTTAGCAGCACCTCCCCCCCCATTCATAAATCTTCCATTATAGCAAAGAAAAACTAAGTAAAATTTAAAAATGTAAAAATCATCTGATAACATATACAACATTCAACACCCATAGTTCCTGGCCACCTAGCATATACAATATTCAATTCCCATAGTTACTGGCCACTGTATAGAGGGAGGAGAGAAAATTTCACATTATTTGTCATTCATGTACTGTCATACACCAACTAAACTGGTCTCTACTTTTTTTATTTATTTTTATTTATTTATTTATTTATTTTTTATTATAGCTTTTTATTTACAAGTTATATGCATGGGTAATTTTACAGCATTGACAATTGCCAAACCTTTTGTTCCAATTTTTCCCCTCCTTCCCCCCAACCTCTCCCAGATGACAGATTGACCAATTCATGTAAAATATGTTAAAATATAAATTAAATACAATATAAGTATACATGTCCAAACAGTTATTTTGCTGTACAAAAAGAATCAGACTTTGAAATAGTATACAATTAACCTATGAAGAAAATCAAAAATGCAGGCGGACAAAAATACAGGGATTGGGAATTCTATATAATAATTCATAGTCATCTCCCAGAGTCCTTTCGCTGGGTATAGGTGGTGCAATTCATTACTGCTCTATTGGAACTGATTTGGTTCATCTCATTGCTGGAAATGGCCATGTCCATCAGAACTGATCATCACATAGTATTGTTGTTGAAGTATATAATGATCTCCTGGTCCTGCTCATTTCACTCAGCATCAGTTCATGTAAGTCTCTCCAGGCTTTTCTGAAATCATTCTGCTGGACATTTCTTACCGAACAATAATATTCCACAATATTCATATACCACAATTTATTCAGCCATTCTCCAATTGCTGGGCATCCACTCAGTTTAGTAGTCTCTACTTTTGATTTTTTTCTAGAATTTGAACTCAAATCATCTAATGAGAGCTGATTGTTAAATTGCTAATGGGAGCATTTACATCTTGGAAATCAGAAAATACTACAAATAGGAGCTTGATTTATTATTTTGATGATTATCTAGATTTAAAAAGGCGTTGCAGAAAATGTTAATCCAAATTAAACTTAAAAATATATAGTGGGTACATTAATTTTTTTCAGATAGCCTGTTAAACATTTATGATTGTACTCCTTGATCTCTTCCCACTCTGTAAATCTTCACATGCCATATCTCATGGGTAGAATGGATTCTCTCATATTGAATTCATTCTCAACCTTCATCAACTCATTTCGATCATGAAATCATTCATTCTACTCACCCCATTCAAGATAATCTTTTTATCCTCAAATATTTATACCCTTGCTGGACCTCATCTAAGCATTTAATATATTTTAACTTGTGTTAACCTTTATTTGTTGACATGTCTTTTCCTTTTTACTATATTATAAACCTCTTAATACCCACATCTTTTTTTTTCTTTCAATTTTACATCTTTTGGAACCTATTTTAATATAATTAGTAGCCAACCTGCCTTTCCATGTGGCTAACATAATACTGGCTTAACTGCTCAGATATTTCATATAATTTTAAATCTAAACTATTTGTCAAGATGGGTTTAGTTTGACCAAAGGAAAAAAAAATGTTCTGAGATTAATGAAGTGAAAGGGTGAAAATCTGGCAGGGCAATCAATATGTTTTTTTTTTTAAAGTTTTTATGTTATTTTAGTTCATTCCTATGACTGCATTAGTCTGGAGAATTCTAGGCATGGAAATTCCTTCCACTGATACAGATCATAAACCTCTCAATAACTTCTAGTCCTAGAGGCAAGGAGAGTGACTTGTCCAAGGTCACCTAGATTAACTTGTATCAGAAGCAGGAATTATCTCTGGGTTTCCTGACTCTCAAATCAGTTTCCTGTATACTTCCTTTCAAAAGAGAGACTCTTATCTAAATGTAAGTTAGGAATATTTCTACCCAAAGGAGTTATTTACATAAATTTTTGTTAAATTGAATGGAATGATGATAACTAATAATATCAGTGGAAATGTACAACTATGAACTAAAGAGAAAAGTGTGTATTCCATGGAGCAAGACCTATAGATCAAGTATTAATGCTTCCCATTTCACTTGGGCAATAGTGAGATCAATTGTATAATAATACAATTCATGGCCAATATATGGAGCCCACTTTTTAGCAGATGACCCTCCTTTCCTTTTTTTCAGTGATTTTTAGTTAGCATTAGCTTGTAAATATATTTTCCATTCTAGTTATACTAAAACAAACAAAGAAACAAATGAACTATCTTCTCATGAACAAATAATATGTTTTCGGGTAATGAAAATTTTAGGATAAATGTTCTTGAGGAGATTTTTAGAAAAATATACTACTTTTTTATTTTCTGAAGAGTATAACATTTTAATGCTTAATAACAAATGCACTTATTTATAAATACCAGGACTGAAGGAAAAAGCCCACAGATTTCTTCAGTGTTCCCAAAAAAGAATATGGAGAAGAGGTTAAATTAAAAAAATCAACTCGGTGTTAAATAACCAGAGTAAGTTTCCATAATTTTAGAAAAAATGGGCTGAGCTCTGTGTGCTACCTTTAGGATCATTGCTCAACTATTAGAAATCTCCTTTGGTGTTTGTGACACATGTATGAATGGGATTCACATCTGAATCACTCTGTTGGGCCAACCAGAATTTGTTTCCTATTTAGAGTCTTCCATGAAAAGTAGGGTGAAGAATAAAAGGATTCAATAATAGACTAGCCACTCAGAAGTATAAAAGTTCCCTAAAGGAATAGACTTTTCATTTTTGTCTATCACTAGGTATTGTGCACTGACACACAATAGTTACTTATTAGATTATTCCCCAATTGGAATGAATTGATATTGAAGAAAAAGTCCTGGATTTGGAATGAAGAAAGATGTGAGTTTGAAGAACAGTGGAAAGATAGTGAACATGGAGAATTGAATCCAATGGCACCAGACATCAAAAACTCACTTTGTCTGGCTTAATAAGGACACATGAGTTTCAGTTTTTACCAAAAACAGGGAAGGGTTTATGCTGAGCCCTCAGCACCCTTACCAGGAGCACCTGTTAGGTTTTTTTTAATATGGTGATCTTTTTTTTGTTGTTGTTTGTTTTGATTCAATTAATCCATCCCAACAATCACATAAATTCTCCTCCTCTACACACATACTTTGATGGATCAGTGATCTCATCAATGTGGTTACATACGTTACAATGGAATAGACCATAACCTATCTATATCTTTTCATCCTGTATGACTCTTTTCCATGTATCCACCCAATAAGCCTTCCTTAAGAGCTCTTAAAATAATGTTAAGATGACAAGCATTTTGTTTGCTCATCATTTTTATTCTAGAGTTGGTATATGATTGATTCATCTTCCTTTCTATTCCTAAAGACTTAGTCCTTAATCTTAGAACCTTTCTTCTGAAATGGTCCCCAATTAAATTTTTTTTTACATTCTTGTTTGCATGTCTTACCTATAAGAGTGCAGAAGCATAGAGGCAGGATAGCTGCTGCTGTAGGTACTTCATGGAGGGGAAAGTTTTGGGTTTGGCATTTCAGGTCAGAGGGGAGAGTTGAAGTGAACATAGCATGTGTTGTTTTATATTCAGTCTCCATAGTTCTCTCTCTGAATGCAGATGCCATTTTCTGTTCAAAGTCTATTGGGATTGCTTTGTATCACTGAACCACTGAGAAGAACCAAGTCTTTCATAGTTGATCATCATAGATTCTTTTTTTTTTCCCTGAGATAATTGGAATTAAATGACTTGCCCAGGGTCCCATAGCTAGGAAATGGTATGTGAGGCCAGATTTGAACTCGGGTCCTCCTGAGTTCAGGGCTGGTGCTCTGTCCACCACACCACCCCGTTATCCCTTGTTTATCATAGATTCTTGCTTAACCTTGTATACGATGTATTTCCTGGTATTGTTTTGCTCAGCATCAGTTCATGTAAATCTTTCCAAATAAGAAGATTATGATGAAAAAAAAGTTAACCAACTAAAAAAGGAGATATAGAACCAAAATGGCAGAGAATAGATAGATCTTTATCTGAGCTCTTTCTGGTGTCCCTCAGATCAACACTAGATCAAGCCTCTAAATTGATTTTGGAATGACTAACCATACAAATATTTGGATTGTAACAAATTTCCAGCAAAAGATAGTTTGGAAGAATTTCATAAAAGATCTGTTTCAAAGAGGCATAGGAGGGGGGTAAAAGGGAAGAATGGGGGATGGTCGTCAAGCATGGATACAGTGCAGGGATCCAGGGCAGTGTGTCTTCTGTCTACTGAGGAATCTATTGAGAGGCTCTTAGCCAAAATACATCAGTGTTGGCTAGTCTGTCCTGGTTCAGAAGGCAGTAGATCAGTAGATTAGCTGTGAGACATCCAATGCAAATACAAAAGGCAAATAGTGAGCCCCTGAACACCAGAATAATGTGAGGACTTGGCCATGCACACCCAATTCTGGAAGGAAGTCAGCAGCACTGGCCCAGGGCAGTGTAAAGCTGCTGTCGCCTGTAGAAAAAGTTTGGGACAGTCTCCCCTTTGCCCAAAGAGCAAATCTCAACCTTTAAAAATGAGCAAAAAAAAGCAAAAAGCACTCTGACCATAGATAGATTTGAGATAGCTAAAGAGATAGATAGAGGATGACAACAGACCTCAAACCCTGATAATCCTAAATGCAAATCATCTCCAGATGAAGCTCCAAAGGGTGATCTGAATTGATCCCCATCTCACAATGCTCTCTTGGAAGACTTCAAAAAGGGTATTAAATGAGAGAAAAAATAGGGAAAGGAAATGAGAACTTTACAAGAGAGTTTGGGAAAAAGAAACAGAAATTATCTGAAGAAGAGTTCTTAAAAATAGATTTGATGAAATGGAAAAATCAAATAACTTCCAAAAATATATTTGAAAAACAAACCAATTTGTTGAAAACCAGAATTTGTAAAATGGAAAAAAAAATACAATGAACAAAAACCTCATTTAAAAGTTTAATTGGCCAAATACAAAAGGAAATCTAAAAAAGCTCATTGAAGAAAAAAAAATTACTAAAAATTAGAATTGAACAAATGGATGTGAATGACTCAATGAGATTTCAAGAATCAGTCAAACAAAATGAAAAAATCGAAGAAAATGTACAATATGTCATTGAAAAAACAAATGACTTGGAAAATAGATCCAGGAGAGACAAACTAAGAATTATTGGACTACCTGAAAACCATGATGAAAAAGACATCATCTTTCAGGAAATTATCAAGGAAAACTGCCCTGATATTCTAGAACCAGAGAGTAAAATAGCCATTAAAATAATTCACTGATGATCTCCTGAAAGAGACCTCAAAATGTAAACCCCAAGGAACATTGTAGTTAAATTTCAGAATTATCAGATCAAGGAGAAAATTTTGCAAATAGCCCAAAAGAAACAATTCAGATATTAAGGAACCACAATCAGAATTATCCAGGATCTAGCAGCTTTAGCTTTAAAGGCTCAAAGAGCCTGGAATCTGATGTTCCAAAAGGCAAAGGAACTTGAATTGCAGCCAAGAATCAACTATCCAGCAAAATTAAACATTATCTTTCAGGGCAAAAAATGGACATTCAGTGAATAGGTGAATTTCATTTATTCTGTTAAAAAGACCAGAGCTGAAGAGAACATTTGATCTTCAAATACAGAACTCAAGAGAAACATAAAAAGTTAAAAAGGAAAGAAAAATAATTTTCTTTTTAAAGTTAAAAATCTTATAGCCCTATATGGAAAGAAGATACATTTAACTGTTGCCATCTGTATCTCTGTTATGGGTATACTTAGAAGGTGCAGGTATAATATGAGAGTTAGAATTGGGCAATGGGAAGCAATGAAGCTACAACAGATCAAGAAATAATAAAACAAATTACAAAGAATGTAAAAAAAAATTAGAACAGAATGTGAAACATCTTATAAGAAAATCAACAGATCAGGAGAATAGATAAAGAAGAAAAAAAAATCTAAGAATGATTGGACTACCTAAAGCTGTGAACAAGAAAAGAACCTTGACACAACAATACAAAAAAATAATCAAAGAAAATTGTCCTGAAGTGATAGAACACAAGGGGAAAATAAAAATAGGAAAAAATTCACTGTTCACCACCTCCAAGAGATCTTATAAGGAAAACAAATAGAAATAGTAGTGTTAAATTTCAAAACCCCCAGATCAAGGAAAAAAATTTACAAGAAGCAAACAACAAACAACAAAAAATCCACTTCAAACATGCTGTAGCTACAATTAGAATTATATAAGATTTATCAGCAATTATAACTAAAGACCAGAGATCTTGGAATGATATATTTTAACAATCAAAAATTCTAGGCCTACAGCCAAAAACATCATATGCAGCAAAATTAACCATAATATTAAATGAAAAAAATGGACATTTAGTGAATTTGCAGATTTTCGGGACTTTATCTCAATCTAATCTGAACTCAATAGAAATAACATGTAAGAGCTAATGTCAAAGATTAATTTCAAGAGAGTCAACAAGGACAAATGGTTTATGTTCTTAACTTGGAAATGTAGATCATGTGTTTAAGATAGAGATCAGTGATTGGATAAGTCAAAAGAAAGATTGGGCAGAGTGAGTATGATCTGAGTACAAAAAGCAAAACTGTCTAGCAAAAGGTAAAAATAGTAAATATGGAATACAAACAAGTTGTCGAGGAAGAATTGATACTGAGATATTGAAGGTGGAGAGGAATGAGGAGAGAAGGCTGGTAGTCCTGAAAACTTATTCACATTGGGAATGGATTAAATAGGAAACAAGTACACATACACATATAGATAAAAATATAAATATATATCATGAGGGTATTGCACTCTCCAAAATCTATAAATAAATACATGGTAAGGGAACAGGATAAGGTGGATTATAGAAGGATCTATAGATTTATGGCAGTGGAACAAGCTGTATTGATTAATAGACAAGGGATAAAGGATAAGGTAGGGTAGAAAAGAGTGTGTAGAGTTATGGTAGTGGCACCAGGTATATAGATTAATGGAAAGGGGGATAAAGAGGGAGGGAAAAGATCTGAAGTGAAGATAAGGAATGAATCCATGGGTGGAGAGGGGAGATTTAAATAATAGCAAGGCAAGTTAAGGAGTAAAATTAAAGTAGAAGAATTATCAGGGATAGGAAATAAGAGATATATACAAATACAAAATATGGATCAAGAGTAGAATTTCTTAGAAAAATAAAGTAGGACATACTCACTGATCTCAAAGTCAAGTTTAAAGATTCAATCAAGAGAGAAATTTACATTATATGTCAGCCATATTAATACTGCTTCAGATGTCTATCTACATATATGTAAATGCATATGTATATGTGTATGTGAATGTATGCATGTTTATGCATGTAGGTGTATTATATGTATATGGATATGTGTATGTGTGTATATGAATCTATCTATTTTTTATAACTATAATTGTGCTTAAGGCTTATAGATTACTTGGGGGAGTGGTGGGAATGGGGGATGAAAGGGGGAAAAAGAATAAAGTAAAAAGTTCACAGGAGAAAATAAAAGAATAACCTACAAGGGAGCAAAGAAAAGATGGAATGTCATGAATATATAATGTCTTCTATTACTATATAGGCTTTCTTGAAATGGAAATTTATTTTACATATTTTGAATCTTCCCTGATGTTCTTCTGGGCACATGGCAATGTTTTGTTTTGGTTTTTATTTTAATTTTCCTTTTCTGTCTTTCTTTTTTTCTATTTTTTTCTTATTTTGTATTTAGTTTTAAATATTTTTTTAAAATAAAAAAGAAAAATATCATTCATGTATGAATGCTTTCCTGATCCTTTTCTTGAGGAAAATGTTAGTTATAACCATAAGCATTCTTTTTAATTTTATATAAGCATAAAATGATATATAATTCTGTATGTAATATAGCCTTATGTATATATGTAAACATTGTCCCCTTAACCATTTGACCTCTCATATCACATTTCCCAAATATATTTTTCCAAACACATTTTCCTATATATATGCAATGTATGTGTGTGTACATGCATGTACACACACATATTCTTGTATATTTTACCATCATCCCCTCTGCACTGAAATGACAAATATCAGAGTAGTTATCGACTTTATTTGGACGGAGCTGTTAATTTTTTTTTTTATTAGAATTTCTCCATCTCTTCATCCTCTACAAGTGATTTTTGTACCCTTTCTTCAGAGTGGTGGTTTCATAAATGTTTACCGCAAGCACCACAATGGCACTTGACCAAATATTATATGAAGTGATATTTCTTGCTTCTTTGGCTTGAAATTATGCTATCTTTATTTGCCTTTTCAGGGGGAACTTGAGAGACAGCTTTCCATTGAGATGTAACTTTTTATTTTCCTCTGGTTTTACTTATAGTGAGAATGTCAAAATTCCCTTAAAGTGCCTCTCCCTCCTTTTCTTCCCCCTCTGCTCTCCTTTCCTCTCTCTCTCCAGACCTTTCCTCCTGCCCCCTTTCTTCCTCTCTTTCTCTCTCTTTCCCCACTGACATAAACATCCAAATTAATGTTTACATATTGTTAGAATGTTTATAGATGGTTTCTAAACTGTGTGATTCTTAGTACCCAAACAAACCCATCACAGAGTACTTTCTCTGAAGTCAATTAAAACTACCTACAAGACTGGTTGTGACTGATATTATGTTACTTTCCATTTTTAACATTTAAAATTAAGTAACAGAAAAGACATAAACTTTGACTTTCATAATTTGGTACTGTTGTAGTCCATTTTATTTGATCTAAGCTTTGTTGCTTCTTGATGTTGTCTTCATTTACCTTGTTGCAATCATCATGCTTATTGTTTTTTTGATTATGCTTTCTTCATGCTCATCACTCCATGTAAATCTATCCAGGTTTCTGTGAATTCTAACTTGTCATTCTTTATAGCCTGATTCCACTTATATTCATATAATACCATTTATTTAGCCATTCTCTGATCATCAGGCACATAGCTTTTCCAGATTCTTTTTCTACAGCAAATAATGCAATTATCAATATTCCTGTATCTATGTGTTGCCACTCCCAGAAGGCAAAAACACAGTGGTGGAATCATTGGTCCAGAAGGCATGAACAATTTAGTAATTTACTTTTCCGGAATTTAAAATGTTACCCAGAATGGTTAGAGCAGTTTCTAATTCCACCAATAGTAAATTAGTGTTTGTCTTCCCATAGGTCCACCAGTACTATATTCTTCCATCTTTTATCATCTTTGTCAATTTGATGGGTAGGAAGTGATAACCTCAGAATTGTTTTAAATTCACTGGCACCTTATCCATAGAACAATTGGCTGGAGTGGCGATTGGAGAGATGGAAACTAACTGGTATGTACAGAATTCATTGTTCAGCCTTAACCTTGTAAGCAGGACACTCTAACCAACCAAAATAACCAGAATAGACTATTTCCCCCCCAGTTATCTCTATTTTCATCTGAATGAACCTCAATAAGGACTTTAGTCTTCTTAAAATCATTTTTCCATCTGCAAAGTTGGATATAAAATATTCTGCATTTCAGAGGATCATTAGAGTTAGAGCCAAAATGTGAAGTCATCTAATTCAATCCCTTTATTCAACAGACGAAGAGAATGAAACTAAGATAGATGAAGTGGATTGCCTCATTATCATATAGCAAGTATATATGAGAGCAAGGATTCAAATCCAAATCTCCTAAATCTAAATGAGATTCTCGATGGACAGAGAAAATGTTGAGTTCCATGACCATATCACTGTATTTTCTAAAAGGACTGAAAGTCAAAAAAATAAGTCCATTCCTGCTCCTTTGAGATTACCTCCTGTGTATATCTGTATATATCTTGCATACTGTTGTTTGTCTTTTGTTCTGGAAGAGGATCATAACATCAGGGAGATAATACCATGTCATGCAAGTGAAGTGAATTGAAGTGAGGGAGGGCTGGGCAAGATCACCTGCCTCACTCTCTCCTCCAGAGCCATCTGGGTGCAGTGGCCAGATATAGATTAGGATGACTGAAAATGGCCCCAGATGCAGTGGGAGATCTTGGTTTTATTAGGCTAAGGTCTTTAACAGATACCCCATCAAACCCCAACTGGTCATTATTTGGGTCCTGATTGACTCAGAGGGAATGGAGATAGAAATCATTTCTGTTTCAAGCCAGAAACCTTGAGTGTCTTTCCCTTCCAGACTTATTTATTTAGATTATTTTTTGACCAGGTGATTCTTTGCCTCAATTGCTACCTAACCTTAATTTTAACCTAGCTTCCACTCACAGAGAAGGCAGACCAGTGCTTTTTGCTGTGAAAGAAGAGATGGGATTTCTGCTTAAATTTCTAGAGATTGTTCAAATAGAACTCCTCTGGGGAGACCACATTCTATCTTTTCTGTTTTGATCTGAGATCCCTCTTCCTCTTCTTCTACTTCCCCTTCTCTCTTACCCTTTTCCTATAAATGTTTGCTGATTGAATGATTGACTAAAAATGAATCTGTCCTTAAACCTTCTCTAGAATCATGGAGTAATGGTGCTAGGAGACTTTTTTGTTTGTTTGTTTTTTAGTTAGAAACCTGTCTGTTCAAGTTGAAACCAATATAAGTTATATTTGGATAACAGCCAATCTGAGATGTACCTCAATTTCCTGGCATGGAGTACCAGAGAATAGAAGGAAATAGAAGACCACCCAGTGATTTTTTAGTATCACGGGGAAAATCCTGGTTGATCCTGTTTAGAGTCCCCCTCTCTTTCTTAAGTAAAATATGATTTTTTTTTAAAAGAAAAGAAACCATTATAATGAAGCTTAGTCTGAGTTTCCTTTGAAAATGAAATTAGAGTCTTTGAATGGGAGAAATATAATAATAATGATGAACAAGTGCAATAATGTTGATATTTTAGAAATGTGGATGTTTTTCTTGTGAGACAGACAATTTGCAAAGGAGTCAATGAACCTCCAGATTCAGCTAAAGAGTGAGGCTTTTCAGATTCTACCACTAGTTTGTGTTTCCTCTTATCCCACATAATTTTATATTTATCTGGTTTATAATTTATACTTTATTTTTACTTTTGTGTGTACATATTGTACCCCTCCCACCAAGTACAGTAATTTAAGTTCCTTGAGGGGAGGAAACATTGAATATTTTTCTTTGTATCTCTAACGTCCAGGATACTGCCTGGAATATAGTAGGTGCATAATAAATTACTGTGGAATTGAACTTAATTCCTTGGCTAATCAATGTTTAAAAAACCCCCCAAACTTAAGTTCTTTGTTGGATTAGTAATGTGGGAAGGATATTTGTTGTTTTTATTTTTATTGCGTCTTGAAAGTAGAATCATTAATCATTTCAAAATTTTTATTAAAAAATAGAAAAATTTATGGACATTATATTTTGTTTAGATGGATTTTTTAAAGAATTACAATTTGGATCAGTTTTGTCATTTCTTTACTAGAGGAAATAGTGTAATGAGGAAATGCCCCCTCATGTACCAATGTATCAATGTACCTCATGTACCAATGCAGATTGGCAAGGGCACCATCTTTTACTGCTTTTTTTAAACTGTAGCCTTTGGCACAGTGTAGATACATAGGCATTTAATAAATGTTTGACTAATTCAGTAACAGAAATCTTAGAAAATTTCACAGGCCCCTGCAAAGTAAGATGATTTAAAGTCACTCAGTATGAATGAGAGGCAAGACTCAAATCCACGTCCTCCTGATTCTAAAGCCAATTTTCTGTCTACTGCGATTGACTTTCTGTATTCACTGTTGTTCAGTTCAGACACTTCAGGTGTGTTCACCTCTTCATAACCCTCATTGGGATTTTCTTGGCAAAGACACTGAAGTGGTTTGCCATTTCCTTTTCCAAATCATTTGACAGATGAGGAAACTGAGGTAAACAGGGGAAAGTGTGTTGCCCAGGATGTCACAACTCCATTCTGAAGCCTGATTCACAGCACTATCTAGCCACCTCTCTTCATTATTTGGTGAAATTCCTTGTTATTTAAAGCACCAATAAAGTCTTTCTATTCCACAGTACTTGGATAGTAATTAATGTGGAGTTTGGAAAATCTGGGTTAAAATCTTATGTGATCCAGGATAAATCATATAAGTTCTCAAAGACTCAGTTTCCTCATTTGTAAAATGGGGAGTGATAATACCATATAATTAATGAGGTTGTTTGAGGATCAACATACTCTGAGTCCTTTAAGTGTTTTGTAAATGTCATTTATTACTACTAGTTGTCCTAGTTAACATCTAAGTGGCTTATCAAGTTAATCAAGAAACATATATTGTATGGTGAAGAATATGAAGTCAGGAAGAGCTGAGTTCATATCCTGCCTTAGACATTTATTAGCTATGTGACCACCAGCGAATTACTTAACTCTCTATTCTTCAGTTTCCTCATCTAAAAAATAAGGGACTTGGATTTAATGGCTTCTAAGGTTTCTTTCAGCTCCAATTCTGTGATCTGGCAATCCTAATAGTATTCTCCTGGAAAATTTCATCTTCCCTTACTTCTTGGTTCTCTTTCTGGACCTGCCTCCTCACTCTCCTGTTTGTTTCTTTCTCTTCCTCATTGGGAAGCCTGTTATGGAAACCTGGAGCATGTACTTGGTTATTCATTGTATAAACAACTTGAGCAGGTGCAGGCGCGGGCTCCCACAGTGCTTTTCAGAAAAGAATATGACTTTCTGGGCACCCTTGTTGGTAGGAAAGGACTGATCAGGAGGGTAAGATTGGTCTGAGTTTGAGAAAGGGTGGCGAGGATTTGAAAAGGACTGGGAGGACCTCCCTTCTGGAAGAGCTTCTCCTCTTTCCAAATGAGGTTCTGAGCTTTTCCCCTAATTTCCCATGACCTATTGTTCCCTGCAAAGCAAACTGGTTATGGCAAAGATTGATTAAAAAAAAAGAAAAAGAAAACAAGCAAAATGATAGCATCACTATAAGATAAAGTAGAAAATGTTGAAATCCATTTGTCCACCTCCTCTCTGGCTTCTGTCTTAGCCTTTTTTTTTTTGTCATGTTACTGCTATACATACCTTATTCTGCTTGATTCTCAGGGGGAGAACTGGGAAAACAGGTGGGATTTGGTAAAGAGCCAAATTTAGGCTCCTAAAAATGATCCAGAAGTAGAATGGGCTGCCTTGAGAGGTAGTAGGTTTATAAGCAAATTTATTCCACATATAGCACTTATAATCGATATATATGTAGCACTTATTATAAGCAAACATATCCCACATGTAGCACTTATTATGAGCAAATATATCCCATATGTAACAAAAATATCTCCATTCATAAGATTCATTGGTCTGTTTTTTGCAACCTTTTTTTTTTTCCAGGTACAGGTGAGGTTTGATTGTAGCTGATGTTTCTTCCATCTCTGAAATCCTCTAATTCCACAGATAACATTTCATTTGAATAAATATTTATTAAGCACCTATGTTGCACAAGGTAATTAGGTTCAAGTCAATTCAACAGGCATTTATTAAGTAGCTGTTACTTGTAGAGTACTATCTGAGGTACTGAACATCCAAAGGCAAATTAAAAATAACCCATGCCTTCTGAAAACTTACATTCTTCTGGAATGGCAATCTTCTGCTTAGAAGAGAAATAAGTATAAAATTAAATAAATGCAATCTAATTTAAGAAGGGAGAGAGCTCTAGAAGATAGGTGAATCAGGAAAATCTTCCTTTAGAAGATGGCACATAAGTTGATTGTTGAAGGAAATAGGTCTTCTAGTAGGTTAAAGAGGGGAGAGAATGAAGTTCAAGGCATGGGGCACAACCTGTTCAAAGGTGGGATGGTAGAAAATGGCAGTTGGAAATAAAAGGCCAATTTTACCGAATAAATTAAAATGTATGAAGGAGGAAAATGTAAAATGTGTCTGGAAAAATAGGCTGGAGCCAGACTTCACTTTAAATGGGAGACTGAAGGCATTATTTTTCATCCTAGAAACAATAGGGTTCCTTTCTTGAGAAGAGGATTGAAATGATTAAATCTGTGTTTTAGAAAAGTTGACTTAAGACAACTATGTGGAGGCTGGATTAGAAAGGAGAGAGACTAGAAGGAAGGATCCCAGTTAGAATACTATTGTAAGAATTCAGGTGAGAGATGGCAAGAGGCTGGTTTTAGATCATGAATGTGTGAGGAGATAAAATGTGGAGGCACAATCTACAAGATTTTGAAACTCACTGGGTAGAGACCATGAGAGAGAGGAAAGAAAGGAAAGAGAATGATCCCAAGTATGAAAACACAGGTGATTCTCTCAATAGAAATAGGGAAACTGAAAGAAGAACAGGTTTGTAGGGAGCATGGCAAAAGAACATTGTTAGGTATACATATACAAAATGAGAAAGTCCTTGGTTTTAAGGAAAGTACAATCTACTAGGACTTTCACATATGTATACAATCCTTAGAATGTGTTAAGTATTGAACCCTTGCCAAGTAATATTGAGCCCAGTTTATCCTAGAACAGAATTGAATTCACCATGTCTTCAGAGTTTAGTTAAAGTAACCCTGTTGTCCTTCCTACTTCTAAAGCTATAGGGAGTGTTTGGCATTTGCAATGCATGATAACCATCACAACTACTCTTGAGGCAATGACAAATTGATTCATGACCCTGATTCTTTAACTTGGTTTAATAATGGGTGTATGTTAACTTGATATTGCAAAAGGTATTGGAGAGGAGAAGAGATATAGTCTTGATAATTGGCTACGAGTTCTTGATGAGACAAAGTTGTGGGGATACTTAAGTTCATATTAAGTTAACAATTCTCAGCAACACCTAGGTTTAAGTGTAGTTTTCTCAAGAAAGTTGAGAAAGGTATGGAAGAATTGGTCCTTTTTGGTTTCCATTTATGGAAGGATCAGATGAATTGAGCAGAAAGTTACTAGACTTTTTTTTTTTACTATTATTCCTTATTGAAAAAAAATTGGGGCTACAATAACCTTTATCTTTTTAGAAGGTTCATCATTACAGGGCTGTAACTAGGACTTTTAGGCCTGTGACAAATTCAGTTGAGAGAGCTGTGGAACAAGTTTATATAAGAAGGCAAGCCTCAGGAGAGGGGCAACAGTGACAAGCAAGCCTAAGACTGGAAAAGAGAGTCAGAACAACATGTCCATTATAGTGAGAAAGAGACCTACAAGGGTATTAGTGTTTTGGGGAAATCTCCTAGTTCTGGATCATCCTAGTTCTGGATATGAGTCCGCAGTCTTCCACTGTTTTAAAGAAATCTTAGCTAAATTGGAAAACTTTCACCTTGACTTTTTCTAGTTGAAGAATTCATTTTAGTAAGTTTATCTTGCACAAAGGTTATCTTTTAGATATTTAGGTCAAATAAATTAATTTAAATTCAATTCTGTTTTATAGTTGACAATTTAACATTTATTAAAGACTTATTTTGTACCAGGAACTAGTGATACAAGCACAGATTTGAAACTGTTGGCTCTTAAGAAGTTTAAGCCTTCCTCTTAAAATTGGAGTCTCAATATCCTGTGACTTTAGTCATGAAATGCTTTCCAAATTCAAGACCCACTTGGAATTTATGATAAACACACATACATGTGCATACATACATACATTCATATACATATACATACATAAATATACATACATGTACACATATAAATCCCACATCTGAGATTCTACATGCCAAACTGAATATATGAATTATATAGCCTTCTAGCTGGTATTTTCTAAAGCAGAAGGTCAATGGAAAATTTGACCTGTAGAGTTTCTTCCCCTTTTAAAAAAAATGAAGAAAATCTCTTTAAGAAGATCAAATCTGAGGGCATCTTAATTTCAAAGATCAAGTTATAAAGGACTAACAAATGATCTGAGAGAAGCTCAGCTAATTTAGAACTCAATTCCTGGATGAGTCGTTCTGCCCCAGGGTTTTGGCATCCAGCAGGCCTTTGATAGTAGTTTTGACATTTCTCAAAGAGGCTCTTGAGGAGTACAATCTGGGTGGCTTCCCTTTCAGGATATTTTATTTCATTTAAAAATTCCTCACTCACAAGAGCGTTTCCTAGCTTTTCTAATAGCTGGAGGGTGGAGTTAGAGTAAATAAAAGGGTTTCTGGGAGACCAAGGTAAATTCCCTCATTAACTGCTGTAAAACTGTAGGATCATAGAATGAGAGTTGGAAAGGATTTTTACATGTGATGAAAAATGAAGATGGAGAGTGATATGCCTGAAAGTCACTTACTGGTAACAAGTGGCAAAGTTTAATTTCCGTGGTATAGTAGAAAGAGAACCATCTAATAACCTGGGTCAAAATTTTACTTATGTTCTCTATAGCATGTTGTAATGGATGGTGAATTCTGGATTTAGAGGGGGAAAAAAGGAACAACTATTTATTGAGTGCTTACTATGTGCCAGGGAGTGTGCTAAGTGGAATAACAAATATGATCTTATTTCATCCTCGCCAAGAGGAATGCAATTGTGACTCTCATTTTATCAAAGAAAATGAGACTGAGAGGACAAGTGACTTGATGATATTCATACAAATAGGAACTGTCTGAGGCCAAATTGAACTTGTCTTCCTGACTACAAGTCCAGTGACTTATCCACTGTTCTCTTATTGTCTTGGGATTCAAATTCCCCCTTAAACACTTACAAGTTATTTGAAAATTATGAAAACCACTTAATTTGTTTGGGCCTCAGTTTCTTTATCTGTTGAGTGAGGCTCTTGGGCTACATGATCTCTATTTATAAATTTATAATTCAAATATAATACAAAATAAGGAGTTAGATAAGATAATGTCTGAGGTTGCTTCTAGCTTGAAAACTTTGAGTTTTTAACATATATGTGTGCATAATATATGTATTATACACATAAACACAAACACACATACACATGCACATGTTTTTCTCCCAAATGTAGCACTCTGTATTTCAAAATCATTTATCATTGCATGTTTACCTTTGTACATGGTAGAAGGTAAAGAGGAGAAGAAAGTTCTTTGATGGCAGGAACAATTTTTTATTTCCCTCTCATATGGGAAGTATTCCACAAATATTTGTTGATTTCAAGTTAATTTAATATTTAGACTATGGCCTTTGGAAGATCAAATTTTGGAATGAGAAAGTTTATTATTCTGCATACAGTTATGGACTTGATGACTGCCTTCTTAAATTCCCCCCTCTTTGCAATGTAGAGTAGTGGATAGTAAGACTGGAGGCTAGGAAAGCTTGAACTCAAGTTCTATCTTGGACACATACTGGCTGTGTGAATCTAGGTAAATCATTTAATTTCTTAGTACTTTAGGTAAATTTACAATTCAACACAACATAGAACAATGTAACACACTACAGTACATCTAGTAAGGGAAGACAAAACCCTAAAAGGAAGCAGAATAGGTGTGTTAGGGAGAGAAGATGGGCAAGGGCTACCTTTCTGATGAATGATGATAGTAGAGTTGAAACAAAGTAGAAGAACTTGTGAGAAATGAAGAGTTAGCTGAGATTCTGGAACCTCTTTCAAAGGATGCTTTGAAAAGAATTTTTTTGTTCTGCCCTCCATTTCTCCAATCAGAGATACAGAGACAATTAAGGGTATCGAAGAGATATGAGTATCAAAGCTAAGATAGTGCCCATGTTGATGAGTTTCCTGGTGATAAGCTTATCCTGAGTACATGGTGATGATGAAGTCAAAACAAAGCAATATACCTCGTTGGAAATGAATTTTTAAGACTATAGATAAGTGCCAAAATGGATAAGATAGAAAGATTTTATTTTTATTTTTTATTTAATCATTTATTTAATATTTTTCCCAGTTACATTCAAAACAATTGTTTTACATTTGTTTTTAAGATTTTTGAATTCTAGGTTCTCTCCCTTATCCTCACCCACAATTAAGAAACCACATTTCCATAAAAGTCAAGTTATGAAAGAAAACATAGATCTCCTACCCTAAAGGAAATAAAAACCCTCAAGAAAAATTAAATTAAAGATAAAGAAAGAGATAGAATAACAGAGAATGCTTCGATTTTGATATAAGTCCTTCAGAGAAGGTGTGGAGATTGTACTACTGAGAATAATAAAATTATTTACAGCTGATCATCCCAGAACATTGCTGAAGAGGGAGGGAAACTGTTTCCTTTACTGAAATTATGGTCCCTTTAAGATTATCACTCTTACATATTGTGTTCCCTTTTCTGATCTCAGAGACCAGGATCTTCCAGGCTCCAAGAAGTCTAGAGACAGAGCCCATCCTCTCAGCATAAGAGAAGCAATACTATTCAGGGGCAAATCAACTTCCATAGAAATTCTAAATTCTCATTCAATTGAAAAATCCTGGTCTGATCATCTCAGGCTGTCCAAGCACCCACCAAGATATCCAGTATAACAGCTTCCTAGCTCTTAGATCTTTGCAGATGGCTAGGATCCTGCCCGCTGATTCTCACAGTGTAAAATTCCATTTCCCAATAAATCTTTGCCACTATAGAAGTCAGTCTCTTATCAAACTGATTTCTGTTCAACAATAAACTTCCATTTTGCAACTAATAATTCGGGAATAACTTAATTCTTTCACCTTAAACCTGTGGCTGATTAAGAGGATATTGTAACAGCTTTCTTATTGCCACTAACCCTATGACCACCAGGAACTGAGAGCATTCAAATCGCACCATTGCTATTACTTTGTATACAGTTTATTTGACTTTGTTCATGGAGGACTTTTCAGGGTTTTTTTTTTTTTCTGAAGACATTCTGGCTCATCATTTTCCAGAGAACAAAAATATTTCATCAGAGAAACTTGCTTCCAATTATTTTTTTAACAATTGCTTTTGCTAATTGTATCCCCCCCATTTCTTCTTTCTCTTCTTTTACCCTGTTCCTCCTCAAAAGGGTTTTGCTACTGAGCTTTCCCTCTCTCATATATTCTCTCTTTTATCACCCCCCCTTCCCACATCTCATTCTCCTCCTATTTTCCTGCAAAGTAAGATAGATTGTTATGCCTCTATTGATATGTATTTCTTTTTTCCTTTTTGAGCCAATTCTGATGAGAGCAAGGTTTACTCACTCCCCATCATCTCCCCTTTCCCCCCTGCATTGTAAAAGCTTTTTCTTATCTGTAAAGAGAGATTTTACAAGAAAATCAGGACATGGGATATATTACTTATCAGATTTATGAATGGATGAACTATTTATAAATAAACAAGAGATTGAGAGCAAAACTAAATGTACAGTGAATAATTTTGATTACATTAAATTAAAAAAAAGTTTTTCTATAAATAAAACACATATAGGATTAGATCATAAGGAAACAGAAAATTGGGGGGGAGGAATTTATACACAATTTATCAGATAAAAGTTGCATCTCAAATATATAAAGATAGTTGTCAAATCTATAAGAATATGAATCATTTTTCACTTAGTAAATGGTCAAAGGATATGAGCAAGGATTTTTCCAATGAAGAAATCAAAATAATTCATAGTTATATGAAAATACTTTAAATCATAATTGATTAGAGAAATGCAATTTAAGATTGTAAAATGCAAAGAAGGTGCTTATCTGCATTGGTAGAGAGAATTTGTCCTCCTGGGAGTTTCCTAGACCAAGGAAGTCACAGATTGAATCCATATTTCTATTCTTATCCTAATCTTGCTATACTTAAGCCATAGCCAATGTTTCTGTGTAAAGAACTTCCCTTGGTGCATGTGGACAGTATCTAAGAGAAACATGGATCTGAAAGTGTATAACTGGTGAGACTGAAGAATTATAGTGAGGAGGGAGGATGTTATTCAGAGAAGGTTTCATGGGATACACCTGCTCCTCCCTAGATAGGTGCTTCCTTTGGGAAATCAAAACTATAAATCTTATTCAGTATGGATTGTACTATGTCTGTGGTGTTATTTATCCAGAAATTTATAATGTTTTTTCCTCTTCCTCCTCCTCATTCTCCTCCTCTTCCCGCCTTTTCTCCTGCTCTTCCTCCTTCCCCTTCTCTTCCTCTTCCTTTTCCTTTTCTTTCTTCTTTTCTCTCCCTTTCTGTCTCCCCCTTCTCTGTGTCTGACTCTCTGTCTCTCTCTGGGTCAGTGTCTGTGTCCGTGTTTCTTTCTTTTCTCTCTCTCTCTCTCTCTCTCTCTCTCTCTCTCTCTCTCTCTGTCTTTCAAGAATGCCATTTCTTGACAAAGATACTAGAGTAGTTCATCATTCCATTCTCAATGTGTCCCTATTTTGCAGATAACTGAGGCAAATCGGAATTAAGGGATTTACTGAGGCTTACATCTTTAGGAAGTGTCTGAAACTGGATTTGAATATGGGTCTTCCTGACTCCAGGTCTAGCACTCTATTCATGTACCCGTGGGGAGAGAAAATGAATTTATGTTAAGTAAAAAACTAATTGAAAAAAAGAAAAAATAACTTCTATATTATGACTTCTATCTACCTGTATGAGTCTATGACTCGGGGGCATCTGAGCTAGTAGGAAGTAGGAAGCATTAGTTTTAGAAGGGATCAGAAGTATAAACACAATGAAAAGGCCTAAGCTTCTTAGAAATAGCTTAAGTTAGAAAAAAAAAAATATTCAGTTGCCTTACAGTATCCCTGTTTTGACCTTTTAATCTCTAGCATGTTGTCTTAGTTCTGAATTTTCTTATTAGAAGCTAGATTACCAGTTTATTCCAGTTCCTTAGATCTTGGTGGCAAAAGACACTCCCACTGACCCAAGTTAGCTTTTGGATGCCACCTGCTTTCTTCCCAGCGTGGGCTTTGCCTCTCCTGTCCCAGGTAATGATTACCTTTCCTTGGCGCTGGGTTTTTCCTTGTTATGGATGTGTGCCAGCCATTCCTTGGGTGGTGCCCAATAATATCTTTCCAATTTTATCTCCTATTACTCCTCTAAACAAACCCTCCACTCCAATGAAACTGATCTCTTGATATGGCTCCCATAAGTCTGCCATAATCTTTGTTTGTCATATTCTCCCTCTCCAGATTATTCCTCAAATCCTCCCTGGTCCTAGTTGAAGCTTCTTGAAACCTTTCTTAGTGGCTTCTAGGACATGGCAACAGCTCTTTTTTTCTTTCTAAATTCTTAAAGCACTTCAAGTCACAGAAGTCTTACTGCCGGAAGGATTTTTGAGAGCTTCTCCAACTTCTAAATTATATTATTTATTGTAGTTGCTCCATGATTTCAGTGGCGCCTGACTCTTTTGGGGCTTATTTGACCCTATTTGGGATTTTCTTGGGAAGGATACTGTGGTTTGTCATTCCCTTTTCCAGCTCATTTTGCAGATGAGGAAACGGGAACAAACAAAGTTAAGTGATACAACTAGTAAGTGTCTGAGATGAGATTTGAACTCATGAAGATGAATCTTCCTGACTGCAGATTCCAATGTCTATACTCTATGGTGCCTTTTAGCTGCTTATGTAGACTTTTAGCTCCTACCATATGCCATCTTACATTGTTATTATTATTATTTTTTAAATATATAGATCTACAATTCTGAGGATATGACTCTCATTAACAATGAAGTGATTCTGACCAGTTCCAGTGGTCTTGTGATGAAGAAAGCCATCTGCACCCAGAGAGAGAATAGTGGGAACTGAATGTGGACCACAACATATTATTTTCACTCTTTTTATTGTTTTTTGCTTGCATTTTGTTTTTCTTTCTAATTTTTTTCTCTTTTGGATCTAATTTTTCTTGTGCATTATGATATTTGTGGAAATTTATATGGAGTAATTGCACATATTTAACATATACTGGATTACTTGACTGGAGGTGGGGAAGGGAGGGAAAAATAGAACCCAGGGTTTTGTAGGGGTGAATGTAAAAAAATATCAATGTTGAAAGTTATCCATATTTAATTATATATATATATATGTATGTATATATATATATATATGGATCCATGAACTTAAAAAATAACTGTAATTTTGATATAAATGATTTCTTTTGTAATTATTTCTATTCCATATTGTGCATTTAAAAACATTATTATGAGGAATCCATAGTTCTACCCAAGGGATTTATGACACATAAAAAGCTAAAAACTGGTAGAGAATGGAGTCAAAAAGAAACTTATATTCGATTTCCCATCCTGAAGCTTATAACTATTGTTATTTCATTCAGTCATGACAGACTCTTCATGACCTTATAAGCATTACTTGGAAAAAATACTGGAGTGATCCAACATTCTGTTCTCCACTGTGTCCCACTGTAAAATGTGTCCTCATTTTACAGATGAGGAACTAAGGCAAATAGAGGTTAAAGGATTTGCCCAGAGTCCCATAGTAAGTGTCTAAGGCTGGATTTGAATTCAGGTCTTTCTGACTCTAGTTGGACACGGGTGCTACTTAGCTCCCCACTAACATTTACCCTAGGCAAATTGTTTCATGTCTCTGAGCCTCATTTCCTTCATCTGTTAAATGAGGAGAACAAGATCTATATCATCTCACAGATTTGCTAGGAGAAAACCATTCTGTAAGCTTTAAGAGTTCTAGAAATATGGGCTATGATTATGACTCCACTGCTTCCACTTGGGGATCTCAAGAGCTTGGGAAAAATGAATGGCTTCTAATCCTGGTTATAATCAAGGGATCTTTCTACTGAGAATAAACTACAAAAATTTTTTCTTTTTTTTTTCCTCCCATCAAAATGAAAATATCTGTGCCTTTTTCTCAGCTAGCCTTATCTATCTGTTCATAAATTCACAAGCATTTATTAAGCACTTACTAAATGTCAAGACCTGTCTATGCTAAATGCTGGAGATATAAAAATAGGGCTAAACAGCTCCTGACCTCAAGAAACTTATGGTCTAATGAAAGAGTAAAAGAAGGATGTAAGACACATATATACAATGGAAAGGGAAGGTGACTTTTGAGAGGAAAGCTTTAGCAGTGAGGGGAACTAGGAAAGTTCTCTTACAAAAGGTGATGTTTGAGCTGAGTCTTGGGGGAAACCAATGATTCTGAGAGTGGAGGAGAGAAAAGAAAAACTGCTTGACATAGAAGACAGGTCAAAAGAATAGAAATGGGAAATGGGATATCATATGAAAGGAAGTAGACTAGTATCTGTATTTGTATTAATATTTATCTCTATCTCACTCTCTGTATCTCTGGCTCTGCCTCTCTGTTTTTCTTTCTATCTATCTTTGTGTGTCTCTTTCCCTCTCTCCCCTTTTTCTTTCTTTCCTCTTGTCTTTTCTCTCTCCCCTCTCTATTTTATCTCTCTCCCTCTTTACCTTTTCTCCTCTTTTCTCTCTCTACTTCTTTATCTACCCTTTCTCTATTTTTCTCCCTCCCTCCAAACCTTTTCTCCTTCCTTTCCTTCCTTCCTTCTTCCTCCCTTCCTCCCTTCTTTCCTTCCTTCCTTCCTTCCTTCTTTCCTTCCTTCCTTCCTTCCTTCCTTCCTTCCTTCCTTCCTTCCTTCCTTCCTTCCTTCTTTCCTTCCTTCCTTCCTTCTTTCCTTCCTTCCTTCCTTCTTTCCTTTCTTCCTTTCTTCCTATCTTCCTTCCTACCTTCCTTCCTTCTTTCCTTCTTTCTTTCCTTCCTTCTTTCCTTCTTTCTTTCCTTTCTCCCTCTATCTCTCTTTCTTTCCCTAATATCTCTGTTTCTATATCTTATTATTTCTCTCTCCCTCTCCTCCTCCCCTTCCTTTTCTTTCTTTTAAAATAGATATTCATTCTTTTTATGTTGTATCCCTCACCTCTGGTAAAATACAAAACTCTTGACAGCAGGAATCTTTATGTTTTGTCTTTGGTGTTCCCAATCCTGGTACAGTGTTTAGAACAGAATATGTGCTTAATTAAAAAAGCACATATTTTTGTATTGGGTTAGAGCCTCATCTTTGGTCCCAGATGTTCTGGGAACCTTCTGGGTCTCTTTTTTAAATTAGGGGTTTGTTTCTTCAACAAGTGTCATGGTACCTTCCATGGAGAAAGTTTGAGGATGTTTGTCATCTATGTGTTTCCCTGTGATCTTCAAACCAACACAGCTTGTGAAGAGAGGTTCTATCTAGATTGGCTGAAAACTCATTTAGTCAAGTCTACATGCAGCTTCCTAAGTAGAAATAAGTGGAAATAATAATTTTGTGTAGAGTATTGGAAGGGATCTTAGAGATCTCTAGTCTAACTTCCTCATTTTTCAAAGAAAGAACTTGTAGCTTGGGTAATTTAAAGTACTTGCACAAACTCACACAAATTGCAAATTGCAAAGTCAGGATTTAAAACTAGTACTCTTTCCACTACATCATTCTGCTTCTCCAAAGAAGGTTATATGCCAGAGAAATTTCCAACTTTTCCTTCATTTATGTTATGCAATAGATCTCTCTTGATGTGGTATATTAAGATCACTGAGGTAGGAGACCAAGAAAATAACAAAATGAGACCTTCCCCTTATGGGAAGGTATTTTGCTTTTTAGGCATCAGACTCAAGTCCTACAGTGATTTGAGCTGTTTATACCAAATTTTGAACCGAGAGCAAATGTGCCCTCAAATGAAGCTTTTAGTGCTAGCTTAAACAAGTATGCAGAAAACTGTCTGTGTCCAGGGGTGGAGAGCTGAAATAGGGACTGAGTTGGAAGAGTGTGTTGAAACCAGAGCAGGAGGGGACTTAATCCGGGTTTTAGCCTTCATGGAGAGCAACTGGCCATCTGGAAGCTTCTCTCTTTACCTAATTATTCTTGCTAATCAACAAAACTTAATTGTTACTGTGATTCTAAGCATCTTCTAAATTTTGATGAACTGGGATGAAGCTCTCGTCACTTGGTTTGGGATGTGACTTTGAATGTTTTTATTATATGACATTGCTGACTGCAAAAGCCATGATCACATTTCTGGTTACATGTGATTCGGCATTTACTAGCTTTGTATATATCAATGGTGCATGGATGTCATTCTAGTATTTTAATGCCTGTAGCCAAGAGTAAATGCAGACATTCAGAGGGTGTGTACATGTGGAGTCAGCAAGTCTAATTAAAAGTATCTTGACTTTGACCTTTGCTTTTTCTAAGTGCTGATGAAGAATTAGGGTCTGACTCAGATCCACCTCATTTGCCCTTGGCTGTGTGCCTGTTATTTCATCCCTTGCCCTTTGGGATGATTGTTCATTTCCTTTCCCCCTCCATTTATAATCACATATTGTGGATGTGTTTAAATTTCCTCTCTCTTCATCCTAATGAGAGGAAGAATAGACTGATTAGGTGAAAGTATCTTAAAAGAGGAGAGTGGCACAAAAAAAAGGGGGAGGAGAAAGGAATAAGCATTTATATAGTGCCTACTGTGAGCCAAGTATGATACAAAAATTATCTCATTTGATCCTTCAAAACAACTTTGCAAGGTCAGTGGTATTGTTATCCCCATTTCACAGTTGAGGAAACTGAGGAAGAAGATATTAAGTAACTTTCCCAAGAGACATAGCCAGTAAGTGTCTGAGGGCAGATTTGAATTCAGGTCTTTCTAAATCTATCCTCTGTAGGATACTAAATTTGAAGTAGGAGGATATGGATTTGAATTCTGGCTCTGCCACTTTCTACCAATGAGTCACTCAATCTCTCTTGGGATATAGGAAAAGCTCTCATAACAGTATAGATTGAATTTGTCAAGTTCTTCTTCAGAGTTGTAGTCAACTGTGGATTCCATAGGGAGAACAATGATCAGGGGCATGTGGTCAAAATTTAACAACTAACTGTGGTGTTTGTCCTACATAATTTACACATGCATATAGATACATGTATACATATATACACAAACAAACTTCTTTTTGCATTCTTTTATTTTTTTAATTAAAAATTTATTATAGCTTTTTATTTACAAAACATATGCACAGGCAGTTTTTCAACAGTGACCCTTGCAAAACCTTCTATTACAAATATTCCCCTCTTTCTCTCCACCCCTCCCCTAGATGACAAGTAGTCCAATACATGTTAAATATGTTAAAGTATATGTTGAATACAATATATGTATGCACATTTATATAATTATTTTGCTGCTCAAGAAAGATTGGAACTAGAAAGAAAATAAAAAAACCTGATAAGGAAAACAAAAATACAAGCAAACAATAACAGAAAGAATGGAAATTCTATGTCGTGGTCCACACTCATTTTCTATAGTTCTCTCTCTGGGTGTTGCTGATTCTCTTTATTACGGAATAATTGGAACTGATTTTAAATCTAATCTGCTATTTAATTTTTTCTCCATCACTTTCTTAACTCTAGAAAATAAAATAATAAACTAAGCCCTGATTTGTAGTATGACTGATTCCTCAAAGTGTGCTCATATTCAACTCCAGCATACCTTAAATGAGAGCAACTTGGAAAGGGGCCTTTCACCCCCAACAAATTGTGAGGAAAAAGTATCTTTCCAAAACAAATACAAAGATTTGGGAAGTATCTAAAGAAGAGATAAGTGGGGATGGAACCAAGATGGAAGAGAGTAGACACATCTCTTTCTGAACTCCTCGTCTCCCTCAAATCAATACCATTTCAAGCCTTTGAAGTGGTTTTGAAGTAACAGAACCCACAAATATTTGGAGTACAACAAATTTTCAGAAGAAGATAGTTTGGAAGAACATAAGAAAAGGTCTGTTTCAATCAGGCAGGGGGAAAGGCTGCCAAGCCCAGACACAGCACAGGGAACTGGAGCATGGAGCCTGGGTAGGGAACCAGGACGTTGTGTCTGCACACCAAGGAATCTATTGAGAGGCTCTTGGGCTACTCTGTTCTGGTTAGAAGCCAGTGGTTCAAAAGATTAGCTATGAGACACACAAAGGAAATAGAAAAGGCAAATAATGAGTCTCTGCACCTCAGAAAAGTTCAGGACCTGGCCTCATCTACACAACTCCTAAAGTCAGTTAGCAGCACCAGTCACAGGACAAACTAAAGCAACTGTTGCCCCTTTGCCTTAAGAGCACACCTCAGTCTTTAAAAATAAATGACCAAAAACGTAAAAAGAACTCTGACCATAAACAGCTTTTATGGAGAAAGAGAAGAACAGAACTCAAACCCTGAGGATCCTAAAGGCAAATCATCTTTAGATGAAGCACCAAAGGGTAATATGAATTGGTCTCCATTTCGCAAGGCTCTCTTAGAAGAATTCAGAAAGGATCTTAAAAGAGAGTTAGAAAAAAAAAATAGAAAGGAAATAAGTTCATTGAAAAAGGAAAAAGAGAAATTATCTGAAGAAAACCCCTTAAAATAGATTTGATTCAATGGAAAAAAGCATATAATTCCTTACAAAATAGATATGAAATTCATTGAAAAACAGAATCTGTGAAATGGAAAAAAATGCGATGAACAAAAGACCTCATTAAAAAGTTCAACTGGCCAAAGCAAAAGCTAACTGACAAAAATAATTCACTAAAAATTAGAACTGAACAAATGAAACTGAATGACTCAATAAGACTTCAAAAATAAATAAAAATAAATAAAAAATAGAAGAAAAATGTAAAATATCTCATTGGAAAACAGATCTAGGAGAGACAATCTAAGGATTGTCTTGGATTGGAATTCCTGAAAACCATGATGAAAAAATCATGGTTTCAGAAAATCATCCAGGAAAACTGCCATGATGTCCTAGAATCAAAAGTAAAATAGTTATTGAAATAATTCACTGATCACCTCCTGAAAGGGATCCCAACATGAAAATTCCAAGAAACAACATAGATAAATTTCAGAATTATCAAATCAAGGAGAGAATATTGCAAGCAGCTAGAAGGAAACAATTCAAATATTGAAGAGCCACAAGACCTAGCAGCTTCCACTTTAAAGTATCAAAGGGCATAAAATCTGATATTCTGAAAGGCAAAGGAACTTGAATTGCAGCCAAGAATCAACTATCCAGCAAAACTGAGCATCATCTTTCAGGGGAAAAGATGGACATACAATGAAACAGGTGAACTTCATTTATTTCTGATGAAAAGACCAGAGCTGAATAAAAAAAGTGATCTTCAAATTCAAGAGAAGCATAAAAAGTAAAAAGCAAAGAAAAAAATGATTTTCTTTTTATAGTTAAAAATCTTATATCCCTACATAGGAAGAAGATATGTTTAACTTGAGATCTGTATCTCTGATATCGTTATACTTAGAGGCTACAGGCATAATTTGATTTTATTGTGATGATATAAAAAAGAAACTAGAGGAAAAAGGTGATTATACTGGAAGAAGAGGAAAATGAAGTTAAAATGGGGTAAATTACATCTCATGAAGAGGCAAAAAAAAATACCTACTACAACTGAGGGAAAGAAGAGAGGTGGATGAGCATCTTACTCCCATTGGATTTGGCTCAAAGAGAGAATATCAGACACATTTATCTTTACAGAGAAACTTGTCTCACCCTATAGTGAAAAAGGAGAAATGAAAGGAGGGGACTAATAGAAGGGAGAATAGAGGTAGAAGGGGAAAGGTAAAAGAAAGGGCAAGGGGCTGCAAAAGGAGAGGGCTATTTGAGGGAGGGGGTAGTCAATAACAAAATGCTGGTGAGGATGGAAAGGGGGAAAGCGGGAAGGGAAGAGAAAAATATAACGGTGGAAAGAGGATGGCAGGAAATAGAGTTAGTAATTTTATCTGTGAATGTGAATGGGATGACCTCTTCCATAAAACAGAAACAGATAGCAGATTAATAGATTAAAAGTCAAAATTCTACAATTTGTTGTATACAAGAAACTCATTTAAAATAGAGTGATACTTCAGAGTAAAGATAAAAGGCTGGAGCAGAATCAATTAGATCAGGGATAAAACAAGGTTACTCACTATCACCATTATTATTCAATATTGTATTTGAAATGTTAGCTTTGACAATAAGAAATTAAAGGACTTACAGTAGGTAATGAGAACACCAAATTATCACTCTTTGTAGACGATATGATGATATATTTAGAGAATCCTAGAGAATCAATTAAAAAAACTACTAGAAACAATTCACAACTTTAGCAAAGTTGCAGAATACAAAATAAATCCACAAAAATCATCACCATATTTATGTTACCAACAAAGTCCCGTAGCAAGAGATACAAAGAGAAATTCCATTTAAACTTACTGTTGATAATATAAAATATTTGGTAGTCTATCTGTCAAGGCAAAGTCAGGAACTATATGAAAACAATTATAAAACACTTTCCACAGAAATAAAGTCAGATCTAATCAATTGGAAAAATATGAAGTGTTCATGGGTAGGTTGAGTGAATATAATAAAAATGATAATACTGCTTAAATTAATCTATTTATTCACTGCCATACTAATCAAACTCCCAAAAAGTTATTTTACAGATCTTGAAAAAATAATAACAAAGTTCATCTGGAAGAACAAAAGGTCAAGAATTTCAAGGGAATTAATGAAAAAAATGCAAATGAAGGTGGTCTAGCTGTGCCAGATCTAAAACTATATTATAAAAGAGCAGTCATCAAAACCATTTGGTACTGGTTAAGATATAGAGTAAGTCAATCAGTGGAATAGATTATGCTGATAGGACAAAATAATCAGTGACTATAGTAATCTAATGTTTGACAAACCCAAGGACACCAGCTTTTGGCATAAGAACTCACTATTTGACAAAAACTGCTGGGAAAATTGGAAATTAGTATGTCAGAAACGAGGCACTGACTGATATCTAACATGATATACCAAGATAAGGTTAAAAAATGGGTTCATGTTTTAGACATAAAGAGTGATATTATAAGCAAATTAGAAGAACAAATGATAGGTTCCCTCTCAAATCTGTGTGAGTAGGAAGGAATTTATGGCCAAAGAAGAACTGGAGTTCATTATTAAAAACAAAATAGATAATTTTGATTATATCAGGTTATAAAGTTTTTATACAAGAAAACTAATGCAGATGAGATTAGAAAGGAAGCAAAAAACTAGGAAAACGTTTTTACATTCAAGAGTTCTGGTAAAGGCCTCATTTCTAAAATATATAGAGAAATTGAATCAAATTTAGAAGAATTCAAGCCATTCTCCAATTGATAAATGGTCCAAGGATATGAACAGATAATTTTTAGATGAAGAAATTAAAACCATTTCTAGTCATATGAAAAGGTGCTCTAAATCACTATTGATCAGAGAAATGCAAATTAAGACAACTATGTGGGACCACTACATACCTCTCAGATTGGCTAAGATGTTAGGATAAGATAATGATGAATGCTACACTAATATATTGTTGGTGGTGTTGTGAAGTGGTCTAACTATTCTGGAGAGCAATTTGGAACTATGCCCAAGGGACTATCAAAATGTGTCCATCCTTTGATTCAGCAGCATTTCTATTGGGCCTCTATCCCAAAGAGATCTTAAAGAAGGGACAGGGGCCCACATGTACAAAAATATTTGTGGCAGTCCTTTTTGTAGTAGCAAGAAGCTGGAAACTGAATGGATGTCCATCAGTTGGAGAATGGCTGAATATGTTATTGTTCTATTGTTCTGTAAGAATCCTGTTCAGCAGGATGATTGTAGAGAGGCTTGGAAAGACTTACGTGAACTGACGCTAAGTGAAATGAGCAAAACCAAGAGATCATTATACATGGTGATAAGAATATGTGATAATCAATTCTGATGAATGTGGTTCTTTTCAACAATGAGTTGATTCAGACCACTTCCAATGATCTTGTGATGAAGAGAGCCATCTACACCCAGAGAGAGGACTGTGAGAACTGAGTAGGGATCACAACATAACATTTTCACTCTTTGTTGTTGTATACTTGCATTTTGTTTTCTTTCTCATTTTTCCCTTTTTGACCTATTTTTTCTTGTGCAGCAAGATAATTGTATAAATATATGTACATATATTGGATTTAACATATATTTTTAATATGTTTAACACATATTGTATTACTTGCCATCTAACGGGAGAGAATGGAAAGAAGGGTGGGAAATTTGGAACACAAAATTTTGTAAGGGTCAGTATTGAAAAACTACCCATGCATATGTTTTGAAAACAAAAAAGCTTTAATAAAAAAAGAATAAAAAATATTGATGACTGAATGATGATTTAAAATTTTATTGCATAATTCAATTGTACACTTGAGAATGACTTCCTATTCAACTAGCCAACCTCCTCCCCTTTCTATAGTTGCAAACAAAGTCCAGCAGCCCTGGACTTTCATCTTTGTCTGGAGGCAGTTTGGTGCATAAGAAAACTACTGGATTCAGTGTCAGAGGACATGAGTTCAAATCTCAGCTCTGCTTCTTATTACTGATGCTGTCTGAACTCTGTGGGTTTCAATTTACTCACTTATAAAATTACTAGAAGATCTCAGCGCTCTAAATCTTATCCTATTATGAGAAGCACAAGCTGGCAAGAAACTAATCTGATTGCTTCAGGAGATGGCAAAACTCATGTCTCCAAGAAATATTTCTTTCTACTATTAATCATTTCTTCTACCAACTGCCATCTACAAGGAAAGTGAGCCAGCTTAGTTGAAACAGCCTATGATGCACTCACAAAAGGCCGCAGCTATCAGGCAAGTCAACTATCACCCTCTTGAACATAGTCACCCTTCAGACACAATAGGGACAATTTAGGAGTCTGGTCCTGGGAATAGTAACATAAAATGACATTGAAGAAGAAACATCACCATTTACTTTGCTGCTGCTCATTAAGGACTATAGGACCTTTCCTTCTGATTTGCAGCTGTAATCTCCATTAAAATGTGAATTCTGCAAGAGCAGGAACTCTCTTACATTTCTATTATTATATATTTAACACAGAACTTTGCAAATCATAAAGACTTAATAGATGAGCCATTCATTCCAAAATACTAGCCCATATGTTAATAGATAGGACAGGCACCATAGTGAACAGAGCGCCAGGTCTGGAGTCAGGAAGACTCATCTTCATGAGATCAAATCCAACCTCAGACCACTCAGTTGTACATCCCTGGGCAAGTCATTTAACGCTGTTTGCCTCAGTTTTCTAACTCTGTAAAATGTATCAGAGAAGGAAATGTCAAACCATCCCAGTATCTCTGCCAAGAAAACTTCAAATGAGGTCATGAAGACTTAGATATGCCTGAAAATGAGTTAACAATAACAAATGTCAGTAAATCTGGATTTTATTTTCAGGCCTTCCCAGAATTATATGTGTGACTTTGGATAAATCATGTCTCCTTACTGGGCCTCAGTTTTATTTTTGGAGAAAATGAGAAAGATTTAAATAATTACATGTTTAAAAGAGTTTGGAAGAGGCAGCTTGACAATAATGGAATGAAACTGGGTTTCAAGGTCCAAGAGTCTGGTGGTCTAAGACAAGAGGTAGGTTTCAGTTGGATCTCTGACTCTTGGCACCTGGAGAATCCAAGGCAAAGCACTTTCTCCCTCAGGACTTCAGACTGAAAGATCTTTATTGATGTGAAGTTTTCAAAATTTCGGTTCTTCATTGGTGGAGGCAATGTCATCACTGGGAGTTTCATCTACTAGGAAATTACCAGTCAGAGCTAAAAGCAGAAAACAAACCAGCCACAAAAACAAAACAAACAACATTCCTCTGCAAACAAGAACAACCAAAAAAGAAAAAAGGAAATTAGAAATGAGTTGTTGATTGATATTGTAGATTTTGCTTTTTTTGGGAAATATTTAGAAATAGGGGAGCCAGTCTAAAATGGTTAGGTGAGCTATAATGTAGGAAGTCTATATATCTTCTGGATACTTTCCTGGACTTTTTTTTTTCAGATTCTATAATTTGTCATTTTTTCAGCACAAAGTAAAAAACCATCTTATTATACCAATAAAATGTTCCTTCACTGCTACACTTTATTATTTAGGAACAGAGGTAGACATTGGAGACTGGAAAGGAACATTGATTCTATATTGAAAAGACATGACTCAGCTTGTTCCTCTGATTCTTAATATGTGTGTGATCTTGGGTAAATCACTGAATATAGTATCAGTTTCCTCATCTGTAAAATGAAAATGTTGGACTATATGGTCTCTGAGGTTCCTTCCAGCTGTAAATCTATGGTCTTACAATGAATAAAACATGTTTTTAAAACGTTTTTTAAAAAGCTTTTTGTGAAGTAATAAATTAAGTCCACAAGACATCCTCTGAGACAGAAAATACTATTTTCATTTCACAGACAGGGAAATTGAGGTACAAAGAATTAAAAAAAAAACTTGTCTAATGTCCTTTGACGAGTCAGTAGGAAAGAATTTGTTTCTGTTGTAGACCAATAATCTGCCCTACTTCTCTCCTTGTTCCTGTCCCACAAACTTATGCTGGAACTCCAAAATCATTCTTGAGAAGTAAGAAAAAATTTGAATATTTCAGAAGAAAGAAAAATTACAAATTAAATTTTAGTAAAGATACCTTTCTTTAAAAATATTGGTACGCATCTTTTTAGGCTAGGCAAAAAGGATAGAGAATAAAGAAAAACAAAAACTACAATGCAAATTAAAACATAGAAAAGTAGAAGTTAAATTAGTAAGGGACCTAAGAGTTGAAACAGGGAACACATGAACAGCAAAAGGAATGTACAGAAACAACTGTATGTTGAGGAGGTACTTAGGAAAGGGCTCAGCTTGCTTTCTGGGAAGTCGAGGGAGTAAAATGTCAGAGCCAGATTCATACCCTATGTAACTCGATGGGAATTTTCCTAGAGAGTTATGCAAACTATACAGAGTGTGGAATTCACCCAGAGATTCCATCCCTCTGAGATAGGTTTTTGTGCCCTTGTCACATTTACACATTGCTTGATCAAATTCTTCCATAGGCCCATGATGGATGAGAATGCAGGCTTCAGTACGTTAGGTCCCAGTATAAATAGCCTTCTAATCTTGTTCATTACATTAAAAATACATTTTGGCTCAACAATCAAAAACCCAAGGAAACCACTCTAGCAAATAAAAAAGAATGAACATCTGTAAATTAAAGAAATTTGGCTGCCATGAGAAAACATGGTTAAAAATGTAGTCTCTGTGACGTTCTGTGGGGAGCAGCTGAGGAACATGTCTTTTATCTATTTATGACAAAATTTTCTAGCACGGAATTGTGTGCCAAAATCAAATGTGGGCTTTGGATTGCTCCATAGTAACCAATCTTAAAATTCTAGTTAAGAAGGGGATCAATTCCCCATCAGTGACCAAAGGGGGGAAAATGTGAAAAGTAGGGAGTGAGGGGGAAATAACCAGATTTTAGTATTAAATTCTGAGATTATCCAGATGTTTTCATATATCCCCTAAGAAAATCCAAGGTCATTTCCGGCCAGGATGGAATGAATTATGCAGTATATATGTAATATTTATTCTGTCACTTATAAAAAATTCCGCAAGTTTTGCCGATAACAAAGAAACATTGTTCATTCTTGGAAGATAGCAACAAGCAGTAAATTCATAGTCACCTGGGGCTTTGTTTGTACATGGTTAACTAACTTATTATGTAGAACACTTGATGTCCATTTGTCTGGAATGCCTCTTCCTACCCAGTGGAGAAGTTTCCTTAAGAGAGCATTTTTCACCGATGTTGGAGAACCAATCAGAGAAATGGAATTAGACTTATCTAAAACTTCAGCCACAATGGAGATAACATTTTGTTTTCTCTCTAAAGGCAGTATATGGTACATGAAAAAGTGTGCTAGATTCCCTAGAGTCAGGGAATATGCCTGTATATAGTACTTACTATGTGCCAGACACAGTGTTGAGTGTTTTTTTTTTTTTTTTAATGGGAGGGAAGGCTTAGTGGATTATAAACTTATGGTGTTATTACTGTCTAAAAATCTGATGTGATCTTAGGTTTGATTAAGAATGTCATAGCTTCCAGGAATAAGTTCTTTTTACTATGTCCTGTTCAGACTGTGTCTGGAGTGGTGAATTCAAAGGGTGCCATATTTTAGAAAGTGTATTAATAAGCCAGAGAAGGGTAATAGGGAAATTCATCCCATATGAAAAATCATAGAGAGAAATGCAAATGGCTAACCTCCCGTTTACAGTAGGTCTAGGGCTCATGAAATCACGATTTATTACTGGTAAATGTTTGATTTGATTTGATTACTTATTTTATCTATCCATATACCTGGGATCATGTAAAAATTTTTCAGGCAAAAAAGGGATCATGAATGGAAAAAGTTTAAAAAGTGTTGTCTAGCCCTCTCATTTTACACAATAGGATTTGAAGAGATGGTTCTATGATCACTTGAATGATATGTTAGAGAAAAGCTTTCTATATTTTATATAATAATATATATTATATTTTCTAGTATATTTCAGGTTCTGGCAAATCTAAGTGATGGCCCATGTTTCTATTAATGCTAAAATTGTGACTTTGTAAAACCAAAGAATAAAACTCAACTTCTATCCCCACTAAATCTTTCTTGTATTTTAGAATAATGTGTGAACTATTACAACTCAACTCTTTTGTTGTCACTTCTTCAAGGAAACAAACACTCATACTCTCACACCCTTTTCTTGCTTTCCACAATTTATATTGGGAATGGAATTAAAGCAGACCATATGATCTCTTTCACCATCATCAGCTTTTAGACAGCCAAAGTCTTTAATAAGATGATAATAAGAGAGAAACGACTGACACCTATTTTGAGGTGGATTGGCTATTCAGACGGATATTGATGAACTAGTTTGAATAGCAGAATAATACACTTAAAATGAAGAGATGAGGTATTTGGGACTTTAGGGGCAGGGAAGGGAGGATAATGAAGCAGGGGAAGAAAGGGAAGACATATGAGCAAAGAAAAAAAATTATATTTAACCAAGGAAGATTTTTGCAAGGGAATGGAAGTCATGCAGAGCTATTGAATATATGGAGTTTATTCTGAGATGCCATACCTCTGAGATATGTTTGTGGATCCTTGGAACATTTATATACTGTCACGTTGATGGAGGGTCTGGACATCTTTATATCCCCCACAATACCTATTACAGTGAGTCAGATAGGGAAGATATTCAGTATATATTGAAAAAAAAATGAATGAATGAGATTGGAAAAGTCCTGAAGAGCTGGGGATAGGACATTCTTCCAGGTGTGTAGAACAATTTCAGCCTCCAGCACAGAAAAGATAGTTCAGCAGGCTAGAGAATTTCACTTTACTACAACAAAAGAAAACATATAGGGATTATGATGTGTGTATATAAATGGAAGGGAGGATAATGGCAGATTTTGATCTGGAAATGTCCTGGAAGGTAACATAATTCAAATTACTCATTTTATACATGAGGTAATTATGGCCCAGGGAAGGCAAATGAATCCCCAGAGTGATATGGGTAACAAAAGGAAGAGGTACTAACACCAATAATTATTCTCCCTCATTCTGCTGCTCATGGGAGATGGTATGGCCAAACAAATGGAAAACCATCCTTGGAATTATAAGAATAGCTTCTTAACAGAATGGGTTTAGAACTGGAAGTATCTTAGAGGCTATCTTGTCCACTTCCTTCCTTCTACAGGTGAGGAAACTGAGGCTGGGAAAGAGGAAAGGATTCATGCAAGGTGATCTAAGTAATGATACTTTTGCTATTGGTATAAATATTAGTGATATAAGCATGTCACAGCATGTATTTCCTACCCTAATGATGTCACATGTCTGGATTATTTTGACATTTCTTTGTGTATTCTGATAACAGACCCTTCACACATATATAATCTCATTTTATCCTTATCTCAGACTTGAAAAATAGAATATACAAATAATTTTCAGCTCTGTTTTCTTGGTTAGACCCCTTGAAGGGAAAGGGAGAGAAGAGACTGGCCTGTTTATTTGTTTTAGTTTTCTTTACAATCTCAACCTTCCTCATAGTAGATTCTTAACATACATGCATAGATATTTGAATTGGACTATAAAACTGAAGCTCAGAGAGACTGAATGACTTTTGAAGAGTTGCCGACTTATTACTTAGTACATTTATTTCTTTTTATTCCCATTAAAACTTAAATGCTTTTTTCTTGGCTGACTTATCTAGCAACCAAGGAAATTATAAGCATTTATTAAGTACTTATCATGTACCAAGACCTATGCTAAATTCTAAGAATACAAATAAAGAAAAACATATTAGTCTCTAGTATGTGGCAGAGTTGAGATTAGACCTTAGATTCTTTCATTCCAAGTCCAGGACTCATTACATTGTATTATAATCGAGTGATTCTCAAATGGTTTTTTGGCCTCAGAAACCCTTTTCATTTTAAAAAAATGTTGAGAACCCCCAAAGAGCTTTTATTTATATAAATTTTATATAATAGAATTTCATTCTATTATAGCATTTATGTTTTATGTAATAGAATTTCATTCTATTTAATTCTCTGTATATTTATAACTTTCTATTTCCCAGATTTCTTCATCACTCTTTATTACTTATTTGTCCTCTTGATTATATTTGTCTCTTTATAATTATAATATTTATTATATTAGAAATTTAAACTAATGTATTTAAAATTAATTTAAATAATAAGCTCATGTTAAGTGATTTTTATGAAAATCAATGTTTTTTAAAAATATTAGTAAGAAGAGTGTGATTGTTTTGCATGTTTCTGCAAAATATCTGGTTTAATAGAAGATAGCTGGATTTCTTTATCTGCTTTTGTATTCAATATGTTGAGATGGGCTGTTTTGGTTCAGCTATATGAAGAAAATTCATCATTACAAGGATTTGTAATTGGAAAAAGGATGAATATTTTAATATGTAAACAATGTCTTCATATTATTATTTAAATTGTTTAAACCTTGTGGATTTCCCTTGAGAGGGATTAAGAACCCCCAGGGGTTCATATGTCAAGAATGGCTGACATAATAGATAGATCCTATTGGCCAATACTGACCATCCACCTCCTCCAGGTGCAGAACAAGATTATCATTTCCTCAAACCTATTGACCATTCTGAAATTTGGGAATTTGGGGAAGAAAAAGAAGACAAAAATTAGGGCAATATCAAGGACAGAAGACTAGCAAAGAATGGCTAAAGTGAACTCCAATCAATCAGAAAATGGGTGTGGGGAGAACTTGGTAAAATAATAATTAAAGCTTCTTTTCCTCTATCTTTAAAATCTTTAGTACAACTTTGATCATTCATCTTTGCTCCAGTCCCAGAGAAAGTGGTGAGTCTTTTCCTTGAAAGGTCAAACTTGTCTATTTGTACTTTTTGTTACTTTCCTTCTTGGCTGGGAATCTGTTTGCCACATCAATCACATCAATCATCACTCTTTTTGTGATCAACATGCTGCTGGATCAAACATGTAGAATGTTTCTATCAGCATCTGGCACTCAATTGCAGAATCACCAAAACTTCTGCATAGAAGGAACCTCAGACTTCCTTTAGTATGTCCTTGCCTACACAGGAAATTCCTAAACCACAGTCCTATGAGAGGTTATTCCGATTCCACTTTGATGACTTGCAGTGATACGAATCCACCACCTCTTACAACCAGTAATATCACTGTTGGGCAGATGTTAGGAAGTTTTTCTTCTTATGTGTGTAAATCAATCCAGGTAGTTTTTCATATGGCTCTGTCTTCTAGGACTGAGTGAACAAATCTCCCCTTCTCTAAATAACATTAATTCAAAGGTTTGAAAATACCCCTTTTTTTTGGAGACTAAAAAGCTCTATTACTGCAAGTTGTCCTTGAATAATATGGTCTCTTTCTCCTTTCCAGACTAATTACTTCTTTCTGAGTGCATTTTAATTGACCAACATCCATCCTAAACTTTGGTACCCAGAATTGCAAAGAATATTGGAGACATGGTATGATTATCACCTTCCTCTTCCTGAGCATCGTGCTTCTTTGTTGTGTCCTACTGAGCATAAATTATTTTTAAAAAATCACAAATTATTGTTTAACCAGGTCTCTCCTACTCTCAACTTGTACAATTGAATTTTTGAACCTGTGATACAACTTTACATTGGTTCAAGCAGAATTTCATTCTATTTGATTTTCTATACCTTCATAACTTTCTATGCATTTCCCAGATTTCTTCATCATTCTTTCTTGCTTATTTGTCTCCTTCTCTGACTTGGGAAGAACCAGGCAACAGAGTACCATGGGAAGAAAATTAAGAGTTAGTTCTGGTGACCAACCATATCTGAATAAGGTAGTTATTAAAAAACTCATGCAGGAACAATGTTGTAAGTTATAAAACAAAAACCTTTAGAATTATTTCAACATAAAGCAAGATATTTATTGAAGCTTGACTCTGGCTTTGCCACCTTGTTTGCGTTATTATCTGGAGCTCAGAGTATGACTTTCAAGGAGATCCATAGACTATAATGATTCCTTTTCCCCCCTTTATGTTTCCTTAATAAAGAAAATTTAACTTAAGAGTAGACAAAAAAGAGTGAGATATTTTCTCTGTCATTGAGATAGTTTTATTCTTTGTGATCATATTCACTTATTCTTGATTAGACAACATAGTCCTGTAATGTAATGAGAAAAGAAATAAACATTTATTAAAGACCTATAGATGTGACCTATTTGATTATCACAATAACCCTGGTATGTAGCCATTATATCTCCTATTTTTACAGTTGGGAAACTGAGGAATACAGATTAAGTGGCTAACCCAGGGTCACAGAGTAAGGAACTGTTTCAGGCCATATTTGAACTCAGGTCTTTCTTATGCCAGGCTCAGCATTCTACCCACTGACCAGATAATTCTAAAAAAATAATAACCTATACATAGTCCATAAGGCTAAAATATTTTAAAAATAATTTTTAAAATATCTGCATATAAAATCAAATATACATGGTATGAATGACTGTTAATTGTTCTAAAGGTAATACTACCTTTAGGAAGAAAGGGGGATGAATGGGAAATTATGAAGGGTGGCAAGTTCACTGTTGCTCCAAGGTCACTACTGAAGCAAGAAGAAACACTGTGGGAAGGGAGAGGGAGATGAGCTTCCACAGCCTTGTGACTTTTGCGTAATTGAATAGAATTTTAACGAGCTTATGAAGCACTGTCTTCCTATTGTCTCCTTGAGAGTCTGGACAGCCTTTTTCAGGCCCTTATCTCTCCTGCACTTGCTGGCTGTTAGAGAAGATGTGTAGCCTTCAAAGAGAATGATCCAAGTTGTGACTATTTCACTCTTAGGATGAAGATCATGCTACTTTCCAAAGCTTCCTCCCAAGTCCATATTTCTCATTTTTCTCACAATATAGATTTCATTCTGGAGCCTCCCAAAGTCTAAATTTCAAGGAGCTTCCCTGGATGAGGATGCATAATCATCTCAACCTTTTTTGAATTCTAATTTTTGTATCTGTCTGTTGTAAATTCCTTTGTTGGAGGAACTCAATAAACATGAGGAGTATTTTAAAAAGAGTGGCGATTTGTGACTAAGGCAATGATGCATTTGGGTAGCCTCCAATATCGATCTGTTCTTATATACTTTCAATAATTCAATCATTCATTCACCGAGGCATTCAACAAGCATTTATTAGCACCCACTATCATATTACAAGTCTTAATAATGGAGGTATTCTCAAATACTAGGCTGAGATTTTGTATTTTATCCAAGAGGCCATGTGAAGTCATTAAATATTTTTGAATTGGGGCGTTGTTGCCATAATCTGGGTAGTGGTGATGAGAAGCTGAACTATGAAGGAGGTGTGAGGTGTAAGGAAAGAAAAAGTAACAGGGTCGATAGGCATGGGTTACGTACATAGCGGTACTCTTTGAAAGCTAGCTATGTGTGACAAAATCTTTCATGAAATGAAAACTACCCATTTTTCTCTCAGTATCCCCTCTAATAGAATTAATCATGATGAATCATTTTTGCCACTGATGAGAACATAATAAATAATACCATTGGGGATTCTAATGTAATTTGATAATAATTAAAGTTCACTAAATTAAGAAAAATTCTGACAACTTCAGAATGATACGATACAGAGGTTATCATTAAAGTATGGGATAAAGAAAAACTGATTAAGTGAGACACCTCAGAACAGTGGAATGACTTTGAGTCAGAGGACACAGGTACAAATCCTAACTCCAATTACTATGTGACTGTGGCAAATCATTTAATCCATTTAAGCTCTGGGTTTCTCATCTCTAAAATGGGAAGTTTGAGTAAATGCCTCAAAGTTTCTTCTTGCTCTTAATATGTCATCTTGTTGTAAAATTGGGAAATCATTTCCAAGCACACTGGGGCTGGGTCTCTCTCTTTCTCACTATAGAAGCCCCATGTATTGTATATGGGCATTCTATTTGAACTGGGTTCAATAATAGGGGAAATGGATGCTCATGGAAGGGCTTGTTAAAACTCCATTATGTTGCTCAGAGAGATGTATATTTATACCTTAGGTTATAACTTATATCTAGAACTTCTCTCTAAAGGGACAGAAGGAAAATAAAAAATGTTAAACATAAATGACATAACAAATTAACAGAATGACTTGAAAGATTCGATGATTTAACCTATAACTACTGTTACATTTTTCCAGGAAGCTGACATTTAACCTTTTTTGAGAACATGAGTCAGTCCTCTTAATGGTGGCCATCTGAAGAACTTTGGAATAGGTGTTTGAGGATTGTTTCCCTGCTGCCATCCAATGGTCTCCAGGATGAGGATCTCCAGGACTCTTGAACTCACAAGGTAATTTTTAAACCTAGATCCTAAAAGGGAAGGAAAATTGCTAGATTTTTGTTGGGAAGTGGACAGAAGATTCATGATTCCCCTAGAACTTTAGTATTATCATCTTGGTGGCTGTGGGGATGGGTTTGAGTTGTAGAAGCTAATTAGGAGGCTATTATGATTCTCTAGATGAGAGGTGAGAGCCTGAGCTAAGGTGACAGCTAGGCAAAAGGAGAGAATGGGGCCTGTGTGACAAATGTGTAGAGAAAGAATTATAGGATTTGATAACTGATTGGATATATGGAATAATTGAGAGTGAAGAATTGAGAATAATATTGAGATTATGAACTTGAGTATTTGGAAGCATGGTAGTTCCTTTGAATATGCAAATTCAGAAGATGAGTGGGTTTTGGAGAAAAGATGAGATGTCTTTTGAATATATTGAGTTTGAGCTTCCTATTTGAAATGTCCAAAAGAGAGTGACATGAGACTAAAGCTCAAAAAGAGACTAGTGTTGGACATTAGATCTGGGAGTCATCTTTATGGAGAAGATAAATAATCCATAGGAGTTGATAAGTTCAGAACATGATAGAGCACGGAAAAATGAACCCAGGGAAGAGCTTTGGACACAGTTAGTAGAAATTATATAGACAGAGATTGAGCAGAAGAGTTTGAAAAAGGAAAGATCATACAGGGAGGAGCAGAATAAGGAAAGCAGTAACGTGAAAATATGTAATCAAGAGTGTTAGATGCTACAAAGAGACCAAGGGCAAAGATTGAGAAAAAGCTATGGCAATATGACAACAAATACATGACAATATGAGAAGATAGTTTCATTAAAATGATGGGGTAGGAAACCAGATTGCAGAGGGTTTGGAAGAAGAAAAGAAAAGAAAGTGTGAACACTGAATGTCCATTATTTTTTAAGAGGAATTTAGCTATGAAAGGGAGGCAAGATAGCAGGTGATAGTGGAGATGGGTCTGGTAAGATTTTTGGGTCAAGGATAGAGAAGACATGAATATGTTTGAAAGTAGCAGGAAGAAATTGTGAGATAGGGAGAGACTGATGTTTATAGAGGGAGGGGAGCACAGCCGAAACAATCTGTCAGAGAAGATAAGATAGGGTCAAGAACAAATCTAAAGGGGATGGCCTTGGCAAGAAGAAAGGCCATCTTCTCATCAGACATTAGAATGAAGGAAGAAAGAATGGGGAATGATGTCAATATGTTGATTCCCTTACTGGTAATAAAATTAGAATGTAGGCCTTTCCTCTTTTAGGCTTATTTTCCATCTTTTCCCATGATATTAAAACACAAAAATTGTTCCATAATAACCTGTCTCATAAGAGCATTATTTTAAGGCAGAAATTCTGTCCCTGACAAAAGTTGGATTTGTCATCAATTCATTGCATTTCTTGCATGGTCAGCCAAGATATGAGTTACTTCTTTGCTTTACTTAAGACATTTCTGTGTTCTTTTTCTTCATGGTAAACTTCTACCCTCAAATCTTTTGTTGAAAAACAGCAGATTTCAAATTTTTCCAAGGGGATGCATTTTTGACAGTTCTTTTAAGCATCAAATGTACCATCAAATATATGTCTATTTGAAAAATTAAAATAATCTAGGTCCAATCTCTGAGAAAGTATAGGAGAACAAAGTATTTTTTTAATCTGTAAAATGGGGTATATCATGAAGACCAAAATGTGTTAATATATGTAAAGTGTTTTGCAAATTTTAAAGCATTTTATGAATGTTGTTATCACATTTCTTGGATAGTGCCTAACCATACTATGCCAGTTTCCTGAGGAATCCGTGAGATGCAATCTGTCATCCACTCACCATCATCATCATCATCATCATCATCAACAACAACATTTTCAGCCTTGTTTTTATCTTTTTTTTTTTTTAAGAGAATTTAGTTAGAAATGGTCCTGGGCAAAGTAGTTATCTTATTATTATTTTATGTTTAATGGTCTGTTGGAAATTGCACAAGCGGACAAAATAGTTCTATTTATAGTTGAATAAAAGTATTATACATATTGTATCTGTATATATATATTATAGATATGTATTCTCTCTCTCTCTCTCTCTCTCTCTCTATATATATATATATATATATATATATATATATATAAAGTTAATCTTCTGTAGCCTCAATGAAAGTAAATTCTTGTATGATCTGGAAAATATAGACATTCCTCCTCATGGTAAAAACCAACCAACCAACCAAATCAACCAAAAAACCCAGTTCCTTCTCCCTCTCCCTCTCTTCCCTCTTCCTCTCCCTTTTCCTTTACTTTCCTCCCTCGTTTTTCCTCTCTCTCTCCCTTTCCTTCCTCCCCCTTCTCTCCCCTCTCTTTCTTTCTTTCTATCCCTCTCTCTCTCCCTCTCTCTTTCTCCTTCCTTATCTCTCCCTCCCTCTCCTCTTCTTCTTGCTGTCCCTCTATCCCTCTCCCTCTCTGTATCTCTCTCCTTTTCCCTCAGTCCCTCCCTACTCTCAACATCTCTCTCTCTCTGCAGCATTTAAATTTTATTTAAATTTTCAGTTCCAGATTCTCTCCCTTCTTCCACACATACCCTGAACCCTTGTAGTTGGGTCTGTTTATACTTGTACTACACAAATATATTTTGATTGTGAAATTGAGTGAAAGGTTTTTTGATACCCAAATAAGAGAGCATAGATATTATAATGTTTTGGGGTGGCTTGTTGAATAATAATGGAATTGATCATACACAGTTGGAACTTTTTGGTATACCCATTTTTCTCCTTAGTCAATATATTCTTTTCTTATAAATTGTGCACATATTTTTTTCTTTCTTTTCTTTTTGGTGATAAAATGTGCAAATACTGTGTTTAGTGCATGCATATTGATGTAATCAGCCTATATTTGGAAAATACTGATCTTCTCATCTTTGGGAATAGTTATTGATACTATTTAGACAAGTAGGATTAGAGTAGCATATTAGAGGAAACTAATAGAGTACCATGCTATCTGTTCAAGCACCACAGTGAATTTGTTTGAGCCAATAATGATTGGTCTTATACAGTCCTACCCTTTTGCACTTTTGCAGAAAAGCATATATTTCAGTAACATCACTAGATGTAACTATACTTTGAACAGGATATTAGTGGCTATTACTATAGCTGTGAATAGTTTGTGTACTTTTGTATTTTGGTCCTGAAATGCCTTTATATTTCCTGAGAAATAGTGTGGGAAAATGTATTCATCTATGATGGTTATAGTAAATGTCAGCTTCTTTGATTCGTTATATTTTTTGTTATAGTTGGAGTCATCTTATCATACTTAAAGAAACCATTTTCAAAACCCCAGTCCCAGGGTGCCTATTTTGTCTGCAAAAGTACTTGAGATATCTGTATGATTTTTTTTGTTGCCATCCACTTCATTATTGGATACAACTTCTGGAGTTTGTTTTAAGTGATGATTTCCAATATCTTCATATTATTCAACTTTTCCCCTTTAGATTTTAGCTACCCCTCAATTTTAGCTTTTATTTCATCTAATTTGGATTTAGGGATAAAATTATTTCTAACAATTATCCTGCCATGATATATGATACATATGTTGTTAGATGATCTGGAAGGTAGGTATTATAGGCAAAAATTTCTTGCCCATGACTTCTAAGGTCCATAACCAATTTTGTCACAATATAGCCCTTGAAAGTAATGACAGCATTCATTATTCAGTCTGATTCATGATTTGCTTGATGAAGTGCTCCACATCATCTGCCCAATGATGAATGAAAATGAATTTATTGACATTTCTTTTGGAAGTTTCTTACATTTTTGTCATTCAAGAACATGAAGTTGCACTATTTAGTCTACTGTTTTTGTTATCAAGTCAATCATGTTTTAAGTAGAGCTGACCTGGCACCCAATGGTAACTTTTCTTTGACTCTTAGGAATATTTGGGTCACCTTGACTGGGGAAATCCTCTATTATTTCCAAAGCCCAATTCAGCAAGATTTTGGGGTTCCTACTAGGCCTTAACAGCTACCATAATCAATCAGCCCACCAATCAACCAATCAAGTTTATGAAGTGTGGACCATGCCAGGTGCAGTAGTAAGCTTTAGAAATACAGAATAAAGAATAAAGCAATTCTTGTTTTAAATGAGTTTCCACAACTACAAGGTGTTAGTTTTAGGGCTCAATGTCTCGATTATTTATGATCCTTGCTTGAGTTCTCTTATTTTGCTATTGTTATTTTGCCTCCTCAGGGAGATTATTAACTCCAAGGGATTATTACTATTACAATTTTTGTGCATGCAGAAAGAATTATTCTTAATTAGTAGAGCAGGGGTCAGGATTTGACCCCTAATAAAACTGTGTGTAAGGAAATATTTCATTTGCCTTCTCTTTTCCTACATGTTTTTTTTTTTTTTTTTTTCAAATTGAACATATCTCAGGTGTTCATTTTCTAAATTTCCACTTTCATGGTCAGCTAAACTAAATGGCTTCCTGTTTTAAGCTGATGTAGAATGATTTTATCCATACACCCTATAGAGGAAAACACCTTTGCTAATTCACATTCATTATCTACTTTGGGATAAACTTATTTCTATTTAGGTATATGAGACTTAGACTTGGCCTCTGTATAAAGACTGTATAAATTCTCCCTCCCTGCCTTCCTTGCTTCCTTCCTTCCTTCCATTTTGCATTTTGCATATCTACCGTGTTATTAAATTTATTTCACCACCCTTTCTCCCCCATATCTGACGTTCTCCTGACTCTAATCACCCAATCAGCAATATTTATTAGCAACTGCTCTGTGCAAGGCACTGAGTGCTAAACACTGAGATACAAATACAAAGGATGCAGCAATCTTTCACCACTTATGCTATATTTTTTCTGTTCTATAGTTCAGTTTCTTATTGTGACCATATATAATTACAAGTCAATATTCTGCTGATGTTTCCTGACTTTCCATATATTAATATAATTTGAAATTGTTTTTCCTCATTTTAGAATTCATTGTGGATTTACTCCCTTGAACTTAATTGATTCTGTATCTATAATGTGACAAGGTTCTTTCTTCTTATTTTCTGATATCCTTTCTATTATCTTAGTCAGCTGGAGTTCCCCTATTTCCTTTAGGTCTTTCTAGTGAGCTGCCATAATATACTCTTCCTTTCTCGATTTGGGAAAAATGCAGAGTAACCTCCTCCTCACAAAGGTTAGCAGATATTATTCAATAATGACAAGAATCAATAATGACAGGGACTCTTGGTCCCCTTCTCCAAGAGGTATCTTTCCTCCCTCCCTCCCTTCCTTCTTTCCTTCCTCCCTCCTTTCCTCCCTCTCTTCCACTCTCCTATCCTTCTTCCCTCTTACCCTCCTTTCCTCCTTCCCTTTCTCCCTCCTTTCCTCCCTCCCTCCCTTCCTTTCTCCCTCTTCCTTCCTTCTGTCCTACCCTTCTTTCTTCTTTCCTTCTTTCTTTCTTTTCTCCCTCCCTCCCTTTCTTCCTTCTTTCTTTCCTTCCTTCCTTCCTTCCTTCCTTCCTTCCTTCTATTGCTTCCTTGCTTCCTTCTTTCTTTCTTTTCTCCCTCCTTCCCTCCCTCCCTTCCTCGCTTCCTTCCTTCATTCTGTTGCTTCATTCCTTCTTTCTTTCTTTTCTCCCTCCTTCCCTCTCTTCCTTCCTTCCTTCCTTCTTTCCTTCCTTCCTTCCTTCCTTCTTTCCTTCCTTCCTTCCTTCCTTCCTTCCTTCCTTCCTTCCTTCCTTCCTTCCTTCCTTCCTTCCTTCCTTCCTCCCTCCCTTCCTTTCTCTCTCTCTTCCTTCCTTCTGTTGCTTCCTTTCTTCCTTCCTTCCTTCCTTCCTTTCTTCCTTCCTTCCTTTGTTCTTTCCTTCCTTCCATCCAAAGGATACAGTGGAGCACTCTGTTAACCTGTCTTGTTCTTTCCACATAACCAGCCCAACTTTTCTCCCTGTCACATGATGCTTTAATAGCATCATTTACTCTCATTCTTTGGATATAAAAAGTCATTTATTTTCTATCCTTAAAATAGAACACCTATGTGTCTACGATATTGATTTACTATAACCAAAGCATTTCCATGTACCTAATTTCAAAATTTGTATTTTTGGCCACCGATGCTGAGACTCCACTTCAATAACCCAAATGTAGATTGTAAATAAGTACAGTAATTTCTCATTCTAGAAAATTATAGCCTTTCCTAGAGAGGCAGCTAAATGGAGAGAGAAGCTTGTGCAGGTTGGAACTTGACTTCCAATCCTTCATCATCTCCAGCTCTGTGACCCTGCACTTAAACCAAGTAAGTCAGTTAGCCCCTTTGAACTTTGGATTTTTCATCTTATAAAAAGAGAATGATAAGTCTTGTTGTCTCTGGCTCACTGGATCAGATGAGGTAATGTAGGCACAATGCTTTGCAAATCCCAAACAACCACATAAATGTCAGTTATTGTTATCTATCCTTCATCTTTCCTCTCCCACAATGGACTACTCAAACTGTAATACTAGAAAATTTCTCCTACTTGTTGGGAATCATTAATTATTAATTAATTACTTGGCTGGCTGGTATCTTCTTGCTAATATCCAGCTAAGACTTTTGTAGGTACATACTTTAGAAAATAATACCTGTGGCTTAGTACCTTAAAAACCAGCTTCAAAAGCCAGAGGATATGGATTTAACTCTGACTTCTGACACATGCTGACTATGTGACCCTAAGAAAATTATGTGACCCTCAATGCTCTAGGCAATTCCTTCAGACTGCCAATGTCAGGGATGGTATTAGCATCCTTTGGAAGGGCGAGCTTCTTCACCCGGGCACTCATTATACCAGTGAAATCCAGGCCCAGTGCCTATCCCAACCCATCTCCCTTAGACACTCAGTTCTTGCATTTGGATGATTTTGCTATTCTGGTAAAGAATATTTCCTAATGCCAAGGCCACAGGCTTCAAATGCACAAATCATGGATTTCCTTCTTTTGTTATTGAGGGGATAGAGACTCTTACTTCTGTCCTTACAAGATTAGGCAGAATGTGATGTTCCCTGTGTCAACAGAAGAGTTTCACTGTCAAGGCAGCTTATGGGGATTTACTGAGCTTCCTACAGTGGTAGAAGAGACAGCAGTGCTGTTGAATAAGATAATAAATATTTTGAAAGGACCCTGTTTGCATCTTCCAGGAATAACTGCTTTTAAAAAAGCATGACTAAGACTGAGGAAAAAGCCCAAAGCATAGAAACTTGGGCTTTTCTACTCATTTGGATAGGCATCCATCTATTCCTCTGTATACAGGGCCCTCTGTATCATGTCCCAGGATTCTTAGTGACTTGATCTTTATAACATCACCTATAAAGCTCTTTATGAGCTCTGCTAAATGTAGTATATAAAAATTAAAGTGTGTTGAAGGTCGAGGAAGGAAGGACATTCTGGTTAATCTTGTTACACTTGTCATTTTCATACCACATTTAATGGCTGTCTCTTTGCACAGGCACAGGCTTATTTGTATTTACAGGCTGGAGGGCTTCTAGCATGGAAAGGGTTTGATGACTAGTATTGATTTGTTGGGATTAAACAAATATTTTTAAGTACCTACTGTGAGCAAGGTTATTCTCTAGGTACTAGGGATACACAAACACAAGATGGAACTCGTTTTTCCTGTAAGGAATTTATATTCTACTTGGGGTGGGCAAGGGAAAATACAACGAGTATTCCAATAATCAATTATCTTGTGAATATTCACTTCAGTGATGCAGAGGATAATGCATTTATGCCCATCTTTTCTGTTTAATTCTTATACATGCTCTACACTAAATGGGAGCTTTCCTTACTTGTTGGTTGAAATCAACAGAATGATAATGAGGCACTTTTCTGGGATGTTGTGTAAGGGATTCTTGGTCAAATGCAAGTTAGTCCAAAAGTCTCTGTCTGAAATCCAGTGGGTCATTCTGAAAGCTTTATTGGGCAGCATCTATTAACTGTGAGTGACTTTCTATTATACTCCTCTGGGGATAGGTTTTGATTACAAAAATGATGGATAATGGAAGCAGACTCTGAGCATGTGAAGGAGAGGCTTAAAGAGTGAACAGGATAAAGAAGGTACCAAGAATGGCAGAAAGGTTAGGGAATAGATATTGGAAACTAAAGGCAAACCAGGATTGTCTCTGAACCTAAAAGATTGAGTTAGAAGGAATTTTAGAGTGAAGGGAATAAAGGGAATAAGCATTTATTAAGCTTCAACTATGTGCTGGGCACTATAATAAGCAATTTAATATCTCATTAGACCTGCACAAGAACCCTAGGAGGTAGATGTTATTATGATCCCAATTTTTCAGTTGAGGAAACCAAGGCAGACAGAGTTTAAATGCTCTTTCCCTTTGTAACACTGCCTCTCAGATAAAAGCTGGGGAATGAAGAACTAACTTTTTTTCTAGAAAAGAACTTTGAAGGTTATGCTCAAATCAATAATTTACATTTAATCTAGAGTGAATAAAGCACTCTATCTAGGGAATGGTATGGTATAGTAGAAAGAACCGTGGATCAGAAGTCAAGGGAGGAAATCCTGCCTCAGGTACTTAGTTGCAAAGTCACTTGACTTCTCTAAAGATTAGTTTTCTATTGTGCAAAAATGGGGATAATAATAGTACCTACAGAACCTTCCTTGAGATGAATGTAAATGCATATTAAACACCTCTCAAAATTGAAGGCACTGTATAAGATTCTTAGTTCTTTAAGGCTTTTTGGATAAGTTGTAGAGAAAGACCTTTAAAGTGATAGTGACAAGAGAAAAAAAAATTAAGGTGGGTATGCTAAAATTATGCCAGCATTGGAGGCGTAGAGGCCTGAAAGAAGGTAATGCTATCTTGTGAGATATGGTGGTAGTCAATTGAACTTACCAATTTTAAGACTTTTGCTGGGCACTAGAGATTTTTCAGTCGTTTTTCAGATCTGTCTGCATATAGATCCCATTTGGGGTTTTTCATAGCAAAGATACTGGAGTGGTTTGCTATTTCCTTCTCCAGCTCATTTTATAGATGAGAAAACTGAGGCAAACAGATTTAAAGCAGAGTTAAGTGACTTTCCTTGGGTCCCACAGTTGGTAAGTATCTGAGACCAGATTTGAATTTAAAGAAATGAGCCTCCCTTACCACAGGGTCTGCACTTAACCATTGTGCCCTTTGCTGCCCATCGGCATTGAAGACAATAAGACAAAAACAAAAGTATTTTTGACCAACTTAAAGGATTCATATTCCACTGGAATGAGATCACTAGTCTCAGACCAGCAGCTATTTTAGGAGAAACAAGATGGCAAAGCAACTAATAAAAGAAGAGGTGTAGTAGAGCCAATTTAAAGGGGAGTTGATTGAGAATTTTGTGTGTGTGTGTGTGTGTGTGTGTGTTTACATCTCAGAAATCAGCAGATGCTACAAGAAAGGGCTTGGTTTATAGTTTTGTTTACTGTTTAGATTGAAGAAAGTGATTGAGGAAGTTTTAATCATGCAGATTAAACTTAAAAAGAATATCAGATCTACATTTTCTCTCTACAAAGCCAGAGTGCCTCCTCTACATCTTCCTGAATTCAAATCTGCCCTCAGAAACTCTCTATCTGTATGATCCCCGTTTACCTCAGCTTTCTCATCTGTAAAAATGAGTTAGAGAAGAAAATGACAAATCACTCCAGTATTTTTGCCAAGAAAACCCCAAATGAGAGCATGAAAAGTTGGACGTGACTGAAAAACAACTGAACGAAACCAGCACTGCAATGGTGTACAGGTGAAGTTGCAGGCAAAAAGTGCCAAATGAATGAGGAAATTGAGACTGAAGTATTCTTTGTTTGAATGAGCTCTGATCTAGATTACTTTTTTCTGAAGATGAATTTGAGTTATAGGTTTGTAGAAAGCATATTCCTATTTTCCTTTGAGCCAAATCAGCTTGCTACTACAATTGGTCAGTATGAATATACACATATAAGCCCCAAAGGATTATTAACTTGTAAGTGTAAAATGGATTCTATTTTAAAAAAGACATAAACTAACTCTACTTTCCTTACTCTGTATTCCTTATACAAATGTTCAGATAACTTAAGACTTGATGAGAAGAAAAGGTCCTGAAAAAGGCCATCTTCTCTAGAGGGCAGTTTCATGATGTATATTTGGTAAGAACCGAACACAAGCTAGCTGAAAGTGGGTAACAAAATGATTTCTGAAAAGTCTTCTGATTTGTTTTATTTGGGGAACTGAGTGGGATGCTGATAATCAGAACCTTGCTTTTGAAGAAGCGTTATGTTAGTTTAAAAGCATTTATAAAGCACTTATTATGTGTCAGACACTGTGATAAGTGCTGGGTGCACAAAGTAAAAAAGAAAAAAAGTGGTTCCTACTCTTAAGATATTCACATTCTAATGACAGAGAGAACATGCAAATAACTATAGGAGTATTAGGTCTGCTGTAGACAGCCTTTCTGGTGAATTGATTATTAAATTTTCAGTGTAATTTAAATCTTTAAAACTGGAAAAATACAGAATATCATGATTTTATTGTTTTATTTATTGATGGGGAAACATCAGTAATACAAATTTAACTTAAAAGTAGATTAGAGTAATTTTTTATTTTATTTTATTTTTTGGAAGAGCTAGTTGTGAAACACTTATTAGATGCCTATGTAATGTATGTAGTGAGATTGCTCTGACTCAGTCTCAGACTCCTTTTTGCTAGTTGAGATTCTTGCTATGTGTCTGTTCTCTACAGTCAAGGGCTGAGCCCCTCCTGGCTGTATTCCCTATTTTCAGGTATGAGTGAATAGTAATCCACTTCAGTTTAAGCATTTAATATCTACCAGCTTTTATTAAGGGATATTCACTTAAAAGAAGTAGCAATGACAAAAAATGCAAAAATTTACCACTAAAACCTTAGGGTCTCCAGGTTTCTGGTTGGATTAGGCTCATTCTTAAAACAGTTTCTGCTCATGTTCAGGTGCATTAAGGCTGCTGGATGACTTCTCTCAGTGGCTCCTGGTCAAAAGATCCCGAATGACACTCTTTGCTCCTCTAGGCACTGATGCTAAACTGACTGCAAAGCCTGATACCGGGATGCATGTAGGATGCATGAAGGAACAAATGCTTAAGCTAGTAAAGAACCCAGACTTGTATTCAAGGGGAGCATATCAGGGACCTTTCCCTCATGGTATTTTCTATTTGGGGGAGCAAATTTTTAAACCTTTTATATTTTTATTATATTAATATATATTTATGTATTTCCATTTCACAATATAATAAAAATTTGATTGTATATGAAACTGAAAATCTACCTTGTACAACTTGCTATTTTTTTCAAATCTACAACAAAATTATCAAATATAGGGGGCAAAGTTGTCAAATAAATGATGGAGCAACTGAAAAGGATTACCAAATCTGATGAAGACCTTTTCAAAGGCATCTCCATTTCAGAAAACTCTGGAGCTAAAAATCTTGTAAAAATGAATGCTAAATTTTTTATAGAAATACAAATGGGAAAAAAATAAAATCCAATTAAAAATAAATAAATATTGGGTTCAGAAAAGGTTTCTTCATACCATGTGGTTGGTGGACTAGGTTAGTTTCTAAATACCTTCTCTACTTTCTCCACAATCTCTTTGAGGCAATCTTCATTTTACAGCATCCTGATTCTCTTATTAGCTAACAGGATCCCTAGTCTTCTCCATGTGGGGAATTTGCATCAGCCAAGCACACTGATGGGCTGTGTGCATGTGCCAATCCCTGTTACATATGTACAGTATAATGGAAGGAAATCTTAAAAGCAAAGACCTAGAGATAGGGATAGAGGGCAAAGAGGAGCTTGTAACAAATTTCTGGTAGAAGGTAGAATTTGTCCTGAGTCTTGAAGGAAGACAGAATCTAGGAAGCAGAAACGAGAAGAGAGAGCATTCTAGAAATGAATACAAATGGCAAAATATCAGATATTTTGATAATCAAGCTAAACAATAAACATTTATTAAATACCTAGTATGTGCCAGTCACTGTATTAAGAGCTGGGGATACAAGGGAAAAAATGATCTCTGCTGCCGTGGAATTTACCAACTAACAACAACAATAAGAACAAAACAAGAACAATGACCCCACTCAAAAATAATAGGGAAGAAGGAAAAGGGATCAAGATGGAAGAGTCCAAAGAAGGGCAGTATAATTGGAAAGATGGCAGGCTTACACTAAATGGAGCTTTCTTCTCTTCCTGCCAATCAGAGGGATCTCTAGGAAAGGGGATACTGATGATGTGTGATTTCCAAGGCTGATGTGATTTTTTTAGGATGACCAGCAGATATTACCTAAGCTCTGGAACGGCAGCCTTTATACTATGATCCTTAATAGGCCACTGGATTGTTAAAAAAATGAAACAAAACAAAACATAGCCACAGGTCTTCTTGATTTTTTCTGAAACAAGCCCTTTTGTCATTACTTCTGGCACAAAAGTGGTCCATTTCATTCACATGCCATAATATATTCAGCCAGTCCCCAATTGATGAGCACCCCTTCAATTTTCAGAGCTTATTTTTGGGGATACTACAAAATGGGGTGCTATAAATGGTTTTAGACATATGGATCCTCTTCATAAAGTTGGTGCAAAGGGGAAATGAACAGAACAAGGGGAGCAATTTATATGTAACAAGAGACTGGGTAATGACTCCAGGCTTTATGAACATGTGCAAAGCATGGCTGATGCAATTCCCATTTGGAAAGGGCTGTGGATCATGGTTGTGGGAAAGCCTTGATGATGTATAATGAAAGTAACTAGGAGAGGTCTGTGGAATGTGCAAACATTCTATACCTGGTTCTGGTGGTCTGCTAACCACAGAGTGAGGAGAAATCACTTTGACTGATTGCAGGTTCATAGCCAGAACTGTGATTCATTCATAAGGAACTAAAGGAAGGGAATAAGAATTTATTTATTTATTTTAATTGGATTTTATTTTTTTCCCATTAGCATTCATTTTTACAAGATTTTTAGCTCCAGAGTTTTCTCTCTTTCTCTGTCCCCTCCCCTTTTCCTGAGATGACAGGTAATTTGACATATATTATATGTGTAAAATTATGTAAAACATATTTTCATATTAGTCACAGTTGTGAAAAAAGAAATAGATCAAAAGGAAAAAAATAAAGTGAAAAAAAGTATGCTTCTAATCTATATTCAGAATTCATCAGTTCTTTATCTGGATGTGGATAGCCTTTTCCTCATGATGGAATTGTCTTGGATCATTGTGTTGCTGAGAAAAGCTGAGTCATTTGTAGCTGATCATCATACAGTGTTGCTGATACTTCGTACACTGTTTTCCTGGTTCGACTTATTTTACTTAGCTTCAATTTGTACAAGTCTTTTCAGGTTTTTCTGAAGTATACATGTTTATTACGTTTTATTGCACAACAATATTCCATTACACTTATATACCACAATTTGTTTAGCCATTCCCCAATTTATGAGCCTTCCCTCAATTTCCGATATTTTGCCATCACAGAAAGAGCTATTGTAATGTTTTTGTAGGTCTTTGCCTTCTCCTTTTTAAATGATCTCTTTTGAACACAAACCTAGTAGTGGTATAGATAGATCAAAGGCTCTGCAGTTTGTCTCCCTGTGAGAATAATTCCAAATTGTTCTCCAGAATGGTTAGATCACTTCACAATTTCACCAACAGTGCATCAGTATCCCAAATTTCTCCAACATTTATGATTTTCCTTTATTATATTAGCTAATCTGAAAGATGTGAAGAGATACCTCAGAGATGTTTTAATTTGCATTTATCTAATCAATAATGATTTTAAGAAGTCATTGCATTATCTACTAAAACCCGTCCTTCCCTATTTCCTTTGAGGCAATCAAAATCTTTTTAGTCACTCAGGTTTGAAATTCTAGAGTCAATTTTAACTCTTCCCTCTCTCAACCTCCTTGTTTTATTCATTGTCAAGTCTATTCTATCCTATGATATGTCTTGCATGTATTTTCTTTTTTCTATTTCCATAGTCCATACTCCATTGACAGCCTCATTTCTACCTCTATAATAGTTGCAATAACATTCTAATTGGTTTCCCTACCTCCAATCTCTATTCACTTGAATCTGTCCTGAAAATGGGTATCAAACATTTTCTTAATGCAAAAGTGTCCCAATGCAATTATTGCCTTCTTCAAGAAGTCTCAATGTTTCCCTACAAAATCCTCAGAACCACTATCTGGTTCTTACCCATCTTTGCATCCTGTGTTCTGATCATACTGTCCTATCAGCAATTCCCTGTCCATGATATTTCATCTACTGCTTTTCCACAGGCTGTGTCCTATCCCTGGAAAGCATCCATTCTTCACCTCCATCTCTTTGAATCCCACTTTCCTTCGACATACTGCTCAGGTTCCACCTTCTCTTTGAGGTTGTTTATAATCCTGCCAGCAGCTAGTATTCTCCCTTTCTTGAAATTACTTTGTATTAGTATCATAGCATCATAGATTTAGAACTGGAAAGGATTTTGCATCGAATTAATATTTGTTCATCTGCATATACATGGTTGTCTCCTACTAAATGTGAATTCCTTGAGAACAGGAAATCCTTCATTTTTCCTTATATTTCCAGCACAGTTTCTGGCATAGTCAGTGTTTAATGAGTGTTTGTTAATGTTCAATGACTCATTGTTTAATTTTTCTGTGCCTTTATTTCCTCAAATATAATAAATGTAAAATAAACATAATACCTGCCTAAGATATTATATCTGTCTATCATCTATCTATCTATCTATCTATCTATCTAATCTATGTCTCTATATTATAATAAGCCTTTGAACAAAGATAGAAGAAAAGGTGGATTGGAGTCTTGAAGTGAAAAGTGCTCTGAAAATTGGGCTGTATTTATTATTTCTAGGATGACTTTTGGGATAATAACAATAATAATTTTGTGTTTATGTGATGCTTTAGTGTCATAAAACTTATTAGACTCTTGATCTGACATATATACCCCAAAACAGCCCTGTTAAGTAAGTAGTACAAGTTTTATCATCTCTGTTTCACAATTGGGGAAAATAAGACTCAGTGAAATTACTGATCCAAGAACTATCAGCCAGTAAGTGATGATTCTGGGAATTGAATCAGAGTTCAAGTTCATGCTTATTCTATCTTACACCAAAATTTTAAATGAAAGAAGAGATAAAGGAGACATGTTTTCCTATCTTGCTAGTTTAGTGGAAAGAACATTGATTCTGCTATCCTAGGTTCAAATTCCACATCTGATTTTGGGTTTGCTCCCTGAATTTCAATTTACTCCTTTGTAAGAACAGTAAGTGACCAAACTCCCTTCAAGTTCTAGAGCTATGATCTTCTAATAAGAGAGACATAAACCTTATTTATTAGCCCTGACTAATCTCTCTGGTAGAAAGGAGGAAGGAAATAAGTATTTGCAAAATTCCTACTATCTGCCAGTCATTATGCTAAATACTTTTCAAATGTTATCTTATTTGATCCTCACAAGAACCCTAACTGCAGATGGTATTATTATTTTGATTTTACAGTTCAGGCCAATAGTTGTAAAATGACTTATCTACAACTAAGTGTCTGTGAACAGATTTGAATATTGCTGCATTAACTCCAGGGTCAATCCAGGATTCAGTGAGCTACCTCCCTGCCCTTTTAGAGGGGGAAAAGGCTGACCTGAAACAGGACAGACAGATATCAAAGTTCTTTCCTAGCTCTAAAATTCTAGAATCCTCTATTACCTGGAAGTGCTTTAGGCCCATGACAGTGTCAGGTTTTGAATTTATCAATTAAGGAACTCTGCAAAGGGTGCACCCATTATTCTATCTGCTTGCTTACTTCTGAGTAAATTAGGTCCCAAAGTTGATTGTTGACCTCCTTTGCTTCAGAGATTGGTATGGGTTTCTCCAGTAATGATGCTAGAGTTTATTACTCTTCCTGCGTTCTGGGACTTTTTCAAACAAAATTGTGCTACTTACTGGTAGCTAGGGGGTCATCTATGTTTTTCAAAGAGTTTCCTGCTGCAGATTTTCTTCTGTACTGCTTAAGTACTTAACTTCTTACCTGATAGTATTTAAGCACTGCAAAGAATCTGGCTCTTTATTCACCTAGAGAAATTTACAAGGCCAAGAGTATAAAATAGTGAGAAATTTTGAACCTCTTATTGACTTTCTCTGGGTTTAATAATTTAGAGATAACATTGTACAGTGGAAACATCACTGGATCTGCAATCAAAAGACCCTGGTTTAAATACTATCTCTGCCACTCAACAGCCATGTAATCTTGTACCAATAATTTTCTTTATTTGGGCCTCAGTTTCTTCATCTGTAAAATTAGATGATCTTTAAGATGCTTTCCAAATCTAAATTTAATATCATTTAAGAAAGAGTCCCTTAGAGCAGAGTTTTATTTTATTCTCCTCATGAAGGTACACAGTAATTAAACACTGTTTGACCTTGTGTTTTGACGTACTTTGGAACACATGATAAGAACATAAACTCACATGCTTGGAAAAATCCCATTTGATCTTATGCTTTCCTGATGCAAGAGAATTTCTAGGATGGAGGGAATAAGACTCCCAAAAGACCTGGTCCTTGGTAACTAGGTGGGCCATAGGGAAGGGCACTGACAGGAGAAGACTTTTGTTGGATTTAAGTGGCCCTTGGTTGTACTGAGCCTTAGTTGAATTGCCATAGCTACTCTTTGTGGGAGAGCAAGCAGGATTATCTTGTCCTAATGTGGGCTCCTTGGTTGTCCTTAAGTGGGTCTTTGTTGCAATGGGCTCTAGTAGAATTCCTTGCATTAACACAATAATCATAAAGGCAGTTGTACTATCCAATCAGAAGGCTAAACTACAAATGCCAACTTTATGGTTATTTCTCTTTCTCTCTCTCTCTCTCTCTCTCTCTCTCTCTCTCTCTCTGTGTATATATATATATATATAACCTACCCCACTAACTCTTTGCTTACTGCTTATTGATAATTTAGCTCACCAGTCAATGGCATAATCCCCTGCTAACTCCTTTAGGAATTTAGTCTGCTAACCCTTACTATGGCAAGGTTATTAGGAACTCTCTTCACTTTATTAAATGTCATAATAGTGGGTTCATTAGGAACTGCCTACCTTATGGCATCTTCCTCATTGCTAGTGAATCTTGGCTTTTCTTTGTTAATGGCAAGTTCTGCTAGGGAACTTAGCTCTTATTTTTCCCCTTGTTAATTGCTAACTCACTTTTGGAACTTGCCCCGCCAGTCAATGTCATAATAATAAAATATTTGCCTAATAATTTGGAGAAGGTCTGAACCTATAATTTTTAAGACACTTTGTGACACTATCCTAATACCCCAATATATTTTTAGTGTTCAATCTATATATACCTCAACATTTGGTGGCCAGTATGGGGAAAGTCCCAGAAACCCAATATATTCTTTGGGATTTAGTTCTTTTGTACTCTTGTACTCTTATCAGTAGGACAATGATTATGAATTTAGAACTTTAAGGGACCCTTCAAACATCTAGTTCCATCTTTATTTTTAAAGATGAGGAAAATGAGACCCAACACAAGTTAGGTGACTTGCCAAGGTCACTGTGGAGGCTCATCAAAATTGTTCCTTTCCCAGCTTCATCTGGTTTCAGGTTCTCTTTGGTCATAGCCTGAAGAGACAGGCCATTCTTAGAGACAAATCTGGCTGCTCATTTCTCACTTTTTAAAACCAGATGGAGGGCTAGAATTAAAACTGACCTCCCCCAGCAACACTGCAGCATTGGTTTCCATTGCAAAAGAAGAAGCTCTCAACAAAACACTGGAAGAAACAAAAGGCCTTGGGAAAGACTGTTCTGGGTTCCTTATTGCTATTGTAGCTGCTGCTTTCTAGGTCAAAGCTTTGTTTTGTTTTAATTTTCAGAGATAGAAACTTACTTCCTCAATCTCGAGGTATTTCCCTGGACACAGCCTCTGCAGTGATTGCCAAGTAGCTGGGGGGAAATGGCTTCTCAAAGAGGAGAGAATGTTATTAATTCCTAGGATAGAAGTGTGGTAAATTCAATGGAACTAGTTTGTGAATTTGCCTTTGTCATGCACGAGCAAAAAAACAGTGTGGCAGAAATTCCCTTTATATCTGCTAATGCCAAAGCCCTGAGAGTCCAAAGTCTGCTATCTCCCTGTAGAAAGATGTTTTATGGAGCTGCAGAAATGATCATCAGTCAGTTAAATCATTGATCTCACCTGTGGCAGAAATGTGTAACTCTGTTACTCTCCAGATTAGGCTACAGAGAGAAACACACACAAAAAAATCTATGAATTACATAGGAATCGAAGACATGGCAATTGTTTTGTTTGATAAAATGAGAAGTCAAAAAAAAAAAAAAACACCCCAAAGATAGATGAATGTCCCTTAGACAAGTAAGTGACTCTAAACTCAAGTTATACAATGATTATGGGGCTTCTCTGGTTAGTTTCTATCATTAGAAAATATACTCCCATATAAATCTGACTTTAGCATTTTACCAGCCAGACAATATAATAACTGACATTTATAAAAGACTCTTAAGGTTTGTGAAGTAATTTACACCTTTTTTCCCCATTTGGCTCTCACAATAACCCATGAGTTAAATATTGTTTCTCCTATTTTACAAATGAGGAAACTAAGGTTGGAAAAAATTGGGTTTCTTGTCCAGGGTCATACAGCTATTAGGCATCAGAGGCTAGACTCAAATATAAGTTTTTCTAACTCCAATTGAGATGGCTTAAGGTAATATCAATAGGATATAGGAAGATATTATTTAAATTAATAACTTGCTTTTTAAAAAGTTTCAATTAGACAGTTTTCAATAATTTTGACTACCTTATAAAAGGATTAATTTATGATTTATCAATCAATCAATAAAGATTTATAAGGACTTACTATGTGCCAGATATTGTGGTAAGTGCTGAGGATGCAGAATGAAGAAGTCTCTGCCCTCAAGATTACCACCAAATGGGGGAGACAACATTCAAATAAACACACACAAAGAAAGCTATGTACAGAATAAATGGGACATAATTAAAAGAGAAAAGGTACCAGGTTAAAGATAGGTTGGGGAAGACTTTTTGTAGAAGACAGGATTTTAGTTGGGATGTAAGGGAAGTCAGAGAGGTCATTGATCTGAGTAGTAGGGTGAGATTTCCAGCCAGAAAAAATGCCTAGAAGCAAAAGATGGAGTATCTTGTTCATGGAACAGCCAGAAGGTTAATGTTTCTGGATCAAAGAATATTTTGGGGAGGATTAAGGTATAAGAAACTGGAAAGTAGGAGGGAACTAGTTGTAAGTCTTTGAATGCCAAAGGCAATAGGAAACCACCAGAGTTATTGAGTAGAAATTTGAGTGCTATAATTGGATCTAGACTTTAGGAAAGTCATTTTAGTTGGTGGAGGGGAGAGATTTGAGACAGATAGACCCTTTTCTTTCTGTAGGGTTTTACAATAAACCAGGTGGGAGGTGGTAAGAGTTTGTACTAGAGATCTAGCAGTATGGAAGGAGGGAAGGAGAAATATTGGAGAGATGCTACAAAGGTGAAATGGACAGATCTGAGCAACAGATTGGACATGGTGGGTGAGAGATGCTGAGAAGCTGAACATGAATTCCAGGTTGTGAGCTGAGGCACTGGGAGGATGGTGTTGCCTTCTACAGTAATAGGAAAAGTAGGAAACAGGGTCCATTTGTTACATGGTGGAGATGATAAATTATGTTTTGGACAGGTTGAGTTTAAAATGTCTACTGAATAACCAGTTTGAGATGTCTAAATAGCAGCTGAAGATGTGAGATGGGCAGGGAAAGTAGATTTGAGAATCATCAGAGTAGAAGTGGTAATTAAATCCATGTGAGATAATATAAAGGGAGAAGACAAGAGAGACCAGAGTATAACCCTGAGAAGCAGTTAAAGTTAGAGGACTTGACTTAGAAGAGGATCGAGAAAAGGAGAAAGAGAAAACAACAAGGAGAGAGTGGTGTCCTGAAATCTTATTGAGAAGAGAGTATCAAAGTAAAAGGCTACCCAGAGGTCAAGGAGAATGAAGATTGAGAAAAAATAATCATTAGTAACTTTGGAGAGAACAGTTTCATTAGAATGATAAAGTCAGGAAGCAGATTGTAGGCATTAAAAAGAGAGTAAGAGAAGTGAATGTGGAGGCACTTGTTGTAGATGATCATTTGGAGGGTTTTAGCAACAAAGGACAGATGAAAGATAAAATGATAATTAGTGGGGACAGAAGGAACAAGTGAGGGATTTTCAGAATAGGGGAGATATTGGCATATTTATAAGAAATAGAAAATGAGCCACTACACAGGGAGAGATTGAAAGTAAGGGAAAGAGTGAAGATGACAGGGAGGGCAGTCCATTGGAGGAGTCAGGATGGATTGGGATGACTTATACAAGTAGTAAGGTTAGCCTTGGTAAGAAGTATCATCTTGTGAGACTGGGATCAAGGAGAAAAAAGGGGCAGAAAGCATCTGAATGAAGAAATGGAGAAAAGGGAAATTACAGGGAATAGCCTTATTTTATTTTTCTGTAAAGTATGGAGCAAGGTTTTCCACTAAGAGAGTGGGGGAAGGGAGAGTCATGGGAGGTATGAGGAAGGATGAGAAGTAAATGGGATAGTGAGTTGATAAGGGGAAGGGGTATGAAATAGTGAAGGTACAGTTGAGGCTATGTAACACAAATTTGTAGTGAACCCAGTCAAAATGGTTGTATGATTTTGCCCCAAATGGCAGTTAGATGGTGAGTTGGAAACCCTCATCTTCTGGAGTTCAAATATGGCCTCAGACACTACCTAGCTCCATGATCTTGCTTGCCTCAGTTTCCTCATCTGTAAAATGAATTGGAGAAGAAAATGGTAAATCATACCAATATCTTTGCCAAGAAAACCTCATATAAGTCATGAAGACTCAGACATGAGTAAAATGGCTCAATAAGAGTAACAACAATAAATAACAAATGGAGAGATTGGCCAAAGGAGCAGGTCAAATTCAGGAAGAGAAGAAGTGACCAAAGTTTGAACTATTAAATTGAAAGAAGACAGAAGGCTCTTAGATAGTGTGTACACAGACACCAGACACACACATTTTCTATGTTCTTTCTTCCCCCACAAGTCAATTTAAACCTTTCTTCAATAATTTTCATAAATATCATAATTTTCTTTCTATGGCTCAAAAATGATTTTTCTTGAGGTAGTTTTCCCATCTCATAAGCTAAGATTCCTATTTGTATCCTAAGTAAATTGTGTTAGTGTAGCTTTCATATTGAACTTTTTTTTTTCCTGTTGGGTTGCTAAGGTAAATGCTTTATATGGATAATAATTCATTTCTGGAAGTGATTTCTTTTGTGAAGCAGGTTTAGTTGTGAGCTGACTGTCAAAAAAACAAAGCTTGTACAAAGAACAGTTTGAAACTAGCTTTATTACATTGTTTAAGATTTTATGGTAGCTTTCTCTGAAATAACTGATTAAGATAAGAGGCGATGCCGTGGGTATCCCTTTTCAAAAAGTTGAAGTCAGTTCCACCCATTCAAAATATTTCATTATGACTTTTTAATCAATTTTTTTTGTCCCAAATGCTGAGATTCTTCCCCATTCTCACCCACTAACATACATTCTATGGGTTATATTATGATTTGGAGGTATAAATGTTAGAATGCTGGACTTGAAGTCAAGAAGGCCCAGTTTTAAATTGTATGAATCGTTTAAAATCAACAATCACTTTTTAAGTTTTAATTATGTTTGTTGTTTTAAAAAATACATACATATATATATATACATATATTTTCCCCCAATTTTATTTTAACATTTAAACAAATTTGACATTCTTTTTTTCAAATTTTGAATTTCAAATTCTCTCCCTCCCCATTGAGAAGGCAAGCAATATGACATAGGTCATGCATGTATAGTCATACAAAATACATTTGCATGTAAGTTATACTTTGAAAGTGAACACAAACCAAAAAAAGAAAGAATAATAATATGTTTGATATGTTTGTTGATTATGGGGGGAACACCCAACTACTTGATTTGGTAGAGCAAAAAATCCCCAGCCCTCCTTAGAGGTTCTCTTCCATCAAGGTGTCTTCCATTTATTTGTCAAAATTATTTAAGATTTCTTTAAAAATATAACAATAAAGACAGCTTTGTTTGATCTTTAATATTAGGTGAAGGGGAAAAAAAACCCATGAGAGCATATTCTTTTCAAGATATTTATCATAATCATAGAGGAGATCCAGTGCAGAGTCCAAGACAAAGAATTCCTATAGACATCCCTATTTGTAGATGATGATATCCTTTACCTCAAGTTCTGGACCACTGGACCACAGTCTTCTGGAGCAACATCAAAGTATCTGACATCCTGGCCATTCACACAGGAAAATTCAAGTATGAGAAGAAAGAAAGTGTATGGTCCATATTTTGGCATGTATTTAGTTGGATACCTTTATAGTTAATCCATCAGTAGAGTTTGGGCTTGAAATCAAATAGTAAGGGTAGAGTACATTGAATTATCTTTGGGAAATTGGAAAGTTCCCTTAATGATCTCAAACTTCTCAGAATCAAAGACCCATTTTTTTCATACCAATATTCTACTGTGTTTTTATATAGATTTGGATTGATCTCCTGTGATAGATAAATGGGAAGAAACGGATGAGAGCAGGTATGTTCTGAAGCTAATTGAAAAGGGAAGCCAATGGTTAAATGCTAAATGAAGTCTTGATTTTTTTTTTTGTTCTGTTGATTGTCTGGAATGTAAAACATGATGGAGAAAATGTTAATAGTGCAGATGAAATTCAAAAATGTGTTATTCGTACTTTTTTTTGTTTATTTGTTTAGAGAACCAATTGTTACATATCAACAAACACTGGATAAGACTCACAAGAGAGTGACTATACTTTGTAATATTGGAGTATCCCAACTCTGTGGGATCACTGGCCATTTTGTGTATTTAAACTTGCTCCAAGCACTGTTCTTAGTACTCTGGAAATAGAAGGACAAAAATTAAAACTTCAAGCTCCTCAAAAAAAAGTATATTAAATCCTAAACTCCTTTAGGATAGAGACTATCTTTTGCCTTTCTTTGTACATAAGCTCAGCATGTAGCACAGCGTCTGTCACATGGTAGATGTTAAATAGAAATGTTTATTGACTGACTTATTGGTGACTGAAATAAAACAGTTCCGGCTCACCAGGATTTTGTTTTCTACTGGGGAGAAATGACCTATACACAGATACATAAATACAAGGTAGATATAGAACAGCCTTTGCAATTCTGGAAATATCTTTTAATCTCTCCAAGACTCACTTTTTTATATGTAAAATGGAATGATAACAACACCTATCTCATAGAATTATTGTAAAGGAAAAGTAAGCTAAAATATTTTAGCAGCCTTAAAATTCCACTAAACCAATTATTATTATTATTATTGTTGCAATTATTTGTATTACTATACTGAATGAGAACAAGGGATTCCCCCCTTGACCCCTATTGGATTGAAATAACAATAGTCAAGTGAACTTTCTGGATTTTCAATTCCCATGCCCAACCCTTTTTCCTTAATAATAAAGGATGTTATTTTCTTTTGATTATGTTTACATGTCTTTCTGCAGGCTTTTTGTCCCATATTTCCCATAATTAACCACATTGTCTGGAGGTTATAAGCTGTGGTTAGTTGCTGGGGTGACTTGGATTTTCCTTTCCAATTCTTCTCTTCATGGTGTATGTTACTGATTCAAATGGGCTCTGTCTAGGCAATTTTCACTGTATTCTAGCCATACAAGTCACAGGCCTGTTTGTTCTTTCTTTCACTTCAGAACTGGGAAATGATAAATGAGCCTTTCTCCAAGTGGTGAAGTAAGATATATCTGACCTTGATTTTTGTAGTTAACTCTCAGTATTGTATGTTGGAAACATGGCTGTGTCCCTTTTTAAGGGACTTTTAAGATGCCTGTTGATGGCTTATTCTCTCTGTTTTCATGTTCTTCCTCATTAAGGCTAGTTTTTTCTATGGAGCATTCTATTGTATACCACTAATGTGGGTCTTTTACAATAAGGATCAAGCAATCAGTAGACTTGACTTGTACAGTGTGGTATATTAGCACCGGTATATCTCTGTGTAAGTTTGTATATGTGTGTATTTGGGATTATTGTAGGGGAATGAATATGTGGTTATCCCCCTTCAGAAAAGGATATTAAAACCTTTCTTTAACCATTATCCAGTGCTGACGCAAAACCACATTTTTCTTTTTTCTTTCTAGACTTGTAAATAGGATAGGGCAATTGAGTCTTGACACAGGGGAAGTCTAGTGCCTAGGGAAATGGAATTTGAAGGGTGTAAAAATTTAACCCATGCTTATATCCCAAAGAGATTATAAAGAAGGGGAAGGGACGTGTATGTACACGAATGTTTGTGGCAGCCCTTTTTGTAGTGGCTAGAAACTGGAAACTGAATGGATGTCCATCAGTTGGAGAATGGCTGAATAAATTGTGGTATATGAATATTATGGAATATTACTGTTCTGTAAGAAATGACCAACAGGATGATTTCAGAAAGGCCTGGAGAGACTTACACGAACTGATGCTGAGTGAAATGAGCAGGACCAGGAGATCATTATATACTTCAACAACAATACTATATGATGACCAGTTCTGATGGACCTGGCCATCCTCAGCAACGAGATCAACCAAATCATTTCCAATGGAGCAGTAATGAACTGAACCAGCTACGCCCAGAGAAAGAACTCTGGGAGATGACTAAAAACCATTACATTGAATTCCCAATCCCTATATTTATGCCCACCTGCATTTTTGATTTCCTTCACAAGCTAATTGTACAATATTTCAGAGTCTGATTCTGGTCAAGTATACTTATTGTGTATCTAATTTATATTTTAATGTATTTAACATCTACTGGTCATCCTGCCATCTGGGGGAGGGGGTGGGGGGTAAGAGGTGAAAAATTGGAACAAGAGGTTTGGCAATTGTTAATGCTGTAAAGTTACCCATGCATATAACCAGTAAATAAAAGGCTATTAAAAAAAATTAACCCATGAATTGCCTTTGAAGAAAACAACTAACCTTATCACCTAGGTAGTAAAAATAATCGGTTAAAATAGAAAGCTATATTAACAAATTCTCCCTCCTGCTTATCTGAATTTTAGCTTTTATTCTTTTCACATTATGAATCACAAAGTTGATCTGAGGATGAGTTTTTGTGTCGTTTAATACATGTACCAAAATTACTATTTATTGAAGGTATGTTTTTCTTTAACTTGGCCTTGAGCAAGGGTTACCACCTTTTTTAGAGTACTATATTGAAGTTGTTATTCTTCCTCTTCAAGTGTCATGGGAGATAGAAGTGGAAAAATAGTCTTTATTTTTGAAGAGTTCACTGGAAAGTTGTTGTCATATCATTTCTCATAGTGGAGCAGGAAGTCCTACTATGTAGACTCTCCCAGAAGGGCACTGGTTGGGTTAGAATTATAGCAAATTTTGATAACTAATTTTCATAAGCACTAGAGTAAGGGACATGACAGTTCTAACTATTAAAAATTCAGCTATATAGTCTCTTTGAAATGGTTGCTATAATTTGCTGATTCCTGATTTAAATGATGGCTAATAGGAAGTGAAATAGATGCAAATTTTCTTCATCCTACCTAATGATTCACATCATCTTATCCATTCTAGAATGGGATGTTTACTAACAAATGTATTTTATACTATCTGTACACATGATGGACTATACTTGTCTATGAGGTCCCTATATTTTCTTTGTTTTTCCACTATTAATTCCTTGTCAGGCAATCTTTTATCCCATATATATGCCCATTTGTACACTTCTACTTTTATCTTTTTTTTCTTTCTTTCATTCATCCAAATCTTGACTAGTTACCATAAATTTGTCTCTGTGTCTTTCTGTGTTTCTCTCTCTTTTTTCTCTCCCTCATTCACTTTTTTCTCTCTAGTTTTCTCTTTTTTTTTTATTTTATTTGTAAACCAAAAAAATCCAAAAACAAAACTAAAAACAGCCCCCAATACGGCTAGTAATTATAAGGCTAATAATGTAATTCTCTCAAGGCAAGAACTGTTTTTGAAGAGAAATTAGGTTTAATAAATGCTGGCATTCACTAACATTCTAGGTAAATTTAAAAAGTTTTATTAGATTTATTGTTTCTCTGTTTCATTTAATTAATAGTATCATTTTATATTTTTGTTTCAACTGTACATTATTTAAACAAGATGATGGGTTAAATATGCCCTTGTAGACTCCCTGAGAATTTCATTTATGAAAAAAGTTTCCAATCTTTGCTTCATATGTGGATTATTCCTGTTAGCATAGGAATCTGAAGAATTAATTTTATTTTCCTAAAGTCTTGTGATCAACACTGGGCAAGTGGATGGGGTTAATGATTGAGGTCCAAAGTCTATCTTACATGGATTTGTTGATAAAAAAGAGAGAAATTTGATAGCGCCCAGAATGGGAATGGAAGTGATGGTTGGGGATGGATACTGTTCATGCTGCCTCTCCATCCCCTCATCCATTCTAATCCACATATTCTCAAGAAGTTGTTGGAAACAGAAGTGGAGATTTACCTTCAAACTAATTTCTCTTAGAAAAAAATGAACTTATTGGGAATTTTTGATTTCTAATATTGTTTTTAAGGGAATGTGATTTTCATGTTTCAAACAACTGATTCAATAAACACATTTTTAGAATCCTGTTTGTAAATCAGGGACTTTCTGGAGGCATAAGAAATATGGTACATGTGCCATTTGATTGGTGCTGAAGATAGAAGACTGAGCAAGGAGAGAGATCATAGTGTCTGGCGTCATCAAAGCAGACTGGTATTCAGAAGGTGGGAGTCAAAATAAATCACAAAAATTGGAAAAGATGGAAGGAATAATTAAGGAATAGTTAATATCCTGAATGAAGAAGAAAGAGTGTGTAAGATTCTTTATGGTAGGGATTATTTCATTTAATATATTTGTATGCCCAGTTCCTAGGCTACTTAAGAAATGTTAATTATTAATAATGCTAATAAGTGCTTAATAAATGTTTGGTGACTAATTGATTAGATCAATAAACAGAAGAATTGTAAAAGAGTAATGGGCAATGATGCTGATTTGATGCCACATTAGAGAGAACCTTGAATTTCAAGGCCTTGAAAAGGAATTTGGATTTAGTTTTATGAGCCTTGGGAATCTCTTGAAGGTTGTTGAATGAATACAGAATTTTAAAGCAGTGTTGAGGAAAATTCATCTTGAGAGTAGGACGTATTGCATGGGGTAAAGACTGGATGTAGGAGACAAATAGGATAGATTTTACTATTACTATGTTAGGAGTTAGAATGGTCAATATGATGGAGCAGAAAGGCTTTAGCTATAGATAGTAGCCCTGGCTGTATCACCGAGTTGTCTTTATAACAGGCTTTTGATTCCTGGAGGGGAGAATTCAGCAATTGAATTATATAATTCAAGCTTCCTGGGGTCTCAGAAACCAGTACAGGGGAGGACTAGTCTGTGATCATTCTGTATGGTAAGCAGAGTGACCTATATAGGAATGAATGAGTCAGCCATGCATTTTGTGCCTACTTTAGCTGGTCATTATGCTAGGCCCTGGGGACATAAGGACCACAGTCAAATAGTCCTTGCTTTTAAGGAATTCATATTTTATTAGGGGAGGCAATAGTGGTATTTAGCTATTAGAAATTTTGGGGATCTGCACATTGACTCCCAATTTGGGGGGCTAGGCTCCCCAGAAGGTTCACAGCCTCTCTTTTTTCAGTTTTCCAGGGATACCTCTTAGGGATAAATGCTATTTGGTGAGTTTCATTCTGGTGTTTTCTCTCAATATAATTTCCAGTTAACAGTGAGCATCTCCCTTAAATCATCAATATCCTTCAGTAATTGGTACACACATGCCATTTAACCAACCCAAATGACTTGGCTTTTACAAAAGTCTATTTACTTGAAAGATATAGAAAAAAAAACAGAAATACAAAAAATTCCTCTCAACTGAGGACTTGGGGGAACAATCTAAAGTAAACTTGGCTGCTATAAAACATTTGCCTGATCAGGATCATTTCCAAATTTGACATAACTGATGAGCATGGTCACTCCCTTGTTTGTAGAACCCAGAATCTTGACTGAGGGATCAGTCCACTGCTGGGCTTGTGGCTTCTTTGCTATTCAGTTTTCTCTCCTTGGCCTGGCTCAGCTGCTCACATGATCTAGACCTCTGCTCTCCTGACATTTCCAGAAGGTCACAACTTCTTTCCAATATTTCGTCACTTAAAAGCAGCAAGCACAAATTCGAAGAGTTATCATGAATTCACAGGATCCATTTCAGCTCAGACATAGAGGACTAATGATCCCCCCTTTCTTCACTTACAGGTCTACAATGGGTGTTCCTCACTCAAATCAACCAAGTAGGGAAGGGGATGAGTTGACCCCTTTGGTAGTGTTTTAATTGTCTCCCATTTTCAGTTCAGCAGCCAAACAGAAAGGCCCATGCAGAAAAAGTAAGAAAGCAATCAGGAAGACTCCAAGATTTTGAGTATGGCTTTGTTGGCAAATAATCATGACAGTCATGAAGGCAAGACTATAGTTGCTGTAGTGATAATTATTGCCACTAATTTTTTCCTTTTAGTTGCTATTAGTTCCATTAGTTGCTACTAATCCCACTTTTAGGAGAGTGCTGAGCATAGTGAGGCACATTGTAGGTCCTTAAAAAATTCTTGTTGACTAATGGACTGTAACCTTTTACCTTTTTCTAATAGCAATAGTGAAAACATTTCCTAATTGATCTCTCATCTGCCAATCTCATCTTTCAGCTCTAACAGCTGCCCAATTGTAATCCCTAAAACACAGGCTCAACTTTGGTGCTCCCATGATCAGAAAATTCCAATGGCTTCCTCTTGACTCTAGGATAAAACATGAAATCTCCACCTGGCATTTAAAGACATTAATAATATGAATCCAACATATCTTCCTGTAACGATTGTCTATTTTTTTCTCTATTGCCTCATGCTTTCTCTATTCTAGTCAAACTGGTCTGTTGGCTGTTTCCAATAGACAATCTATCTTTCATCTCTGATTGATCACCAATGCCTGAAAGATTTCCTCATCTTACTTTATAAAAATCACAGTTTCATTCAAAGTATCTCCTCTAGGAGACCTTTTCTGATCTTCCAAGTTGTTAGTGCCCCTCTCCCTTCAAAATACTTTGCATTTATTCGGTATATATTTTAGATATTTATTTATGTTGTTTCCCTTTTCAGTAGAATACAAGCTCCCCGAGGGCAAGATAAGATTTCATTTTTGTTCTGATATCTCCATTGCTTAGCATAGTGCTTGTGATGACAAATGCTTTAGAACTAAATAGAGTTGACTTTCTTTCAGCTTTCATTTTACAGCTACTGTTTTTCTTCTGACCAATGGCAGGCATCTGTGAAATGACTGGCAGGTATAAGAGCTCATTTGCTGACAAGGAACAGTACAAAATTAATTAGTTCATTGGGGAATTCAACACACGACTTTGGCTTCATTAACTCGGTATTCTAAATAGCATAGAAGCCCACAAAATAGTTGCAGACTTTGCAAAATCCATCAGTTGGGAAGGGCAGTTTCTTTCACATTCCTCTTCCTGGTTTAGTTCAAGAGTGTTTACCCAGGAATGACTGGAATTGAGGGGAAATAAGGTCATGTTATGGGAAGGTGATAAGAATATATTGGGCGTTCAATAAATCTCAACAGCCAGTCAATAAAAATCAGGAGGGGCAGCAAGGAGATATGTCTTCACTTGGAAAGAAGAGCCAAGCAAAGGAAAGGAATGCTTTAAAAGAGCCTTGCTGCCATCAAGAGCCAGCCGGTTTCAGACTCCTCTGACCTCCATATCCTGTTCAATAGGGATTTTCAAAGCAAAGAATATCAAGATCAAATATCTATGGAACTCTCTCTGGCTCTTTTCCTGTGTGTCTGTCTCTCTGCTTCTGCCCCTCTGTCTCTCTGTCTCTTTCTTCCTCCTCCCCTCCTGCTCATGAGCTTTAGAATGAACAATCTAGGGGTATCACTTGTTATTTTAGGGAACAAATGGCTGTAGCTTTTCAACAACTCCTAGAGGCTATAAGCAGGAGGAAAAAGAAGAGGAGGCAATAAAATACAAAATCCTTGAAGACTGTTTTGCTTTTGCCCTATCCTCAGCAATCAGAATATTCCATTGGCTCATGAGGATAAAAACTCTATATTTTCACTGGTATGAAAATATACCTTTGAAGTAAAGAAAGTCCATCTACCAGTGTAGGTTAGTACTTTTTCTGTGACTGTAGTCTTATAAAGTACCTAGACAGCAAATCATTATTACTATTCAGTTGTTTCCAGTCTTATCTGATTCTTCATGGGGTTTTCTTGGTAAAGCTAGTGGAATCCTACTCCAGCACATTTTACAGAGGAGGAAACTGAGGCAAACTAAATTAGGTGACTTGCCTAAAGTCACAGTTACTAAGTGTCTGAGGCATAATTTGAATTCAGGCCTCTCTGACCCCAAGACCAACACCACCTAGTTGACCTTTACAGCAACACTCTAAAGTTGAGTCATTTTCCGATATGTCAGAATTTTGGACTTGGATCCAGATCTTCCCATCTTAGAGTCTGGCTCTCTATCCATTAGTCTTACTCTATATAGCCTCTCCCAACCCATATTAACCAATATTAAGCACTTGCTTAATTAATGAGTAGATTAATGATGCAGTAATATAAATTGGTGCTCAAAAAAAGAGAGAAAATAGCAACTTGAAGAGGCTTCTTTAAACATGTCTCAGATTTCTGTTAACTTGGATGAAAAATGCTTATCATGTTTTCAAATGCTTTGAAGCTGGAACAATGGCTAATATAGTGGGTAGAAAAATGAAGATTCCCCCCAAATATTGACAGACTAAAATGGATTGGGATTATCCTTATTCTTTTGGGGCCAAAGTTTTTTTTTTTCTTTTTCTGTCAAACAAGGAGGTTGGTCTACATGACATCAAAACTCCCTCCAAGCTTTAACTGAGATCTTATTATCTAGTAAGATAGGATTTAATGGAGACAAAGGTAAAGTCCTGCATTTGACTTTTAAAAAATCAACATCACTAGTACAATATAGGTATATATATATATATATATATATATATATATATATATATAGTTCCTCTAAAAATGACTTTTTTTTCACAGAATGGAAGATCAGTGGGACTCAGATATATAAGGTGACAACCACAAAATCCTCATGCAATGTTAGATTTCACGATGATAGTAAGAGGGTCGAGGATAAAAATAGTATTCGCCTCATTGGTTAGATTGTGGCTGGACTATGATTTCCACTCAGTCCCTGGCAGACCTACCAGATGAGCTCTTTGGGGTAAAAGTCTGGAGTATCAGAGAGCAGACTGACCTGGAGTTTGCCTCCCAGTTCAGCCTGGGTCAAGCCAGTGCCTTTCTCTTGTTTTGATCAACTTTTCTGTTTACCTAGAAATGGGCAGGAATACAATGATAAAAGCGCCTGAAACCTGGCCAGGGTGAAGAAATGTTCTGTAAATAGTCCCAGTCACAACACTTGACGTGGACAATATTTTTCTCTCCCCCTACCCCCCACCCCCTGGCCAACTTTTTCTTTTTCTTTTTTTAAAGGACATCGTTATTTGAATTTTTCTCCCCACAACATTTCCTCTTATTACCTCATCCCTTTCTTTGCATGCAGCATATGCTGGGAGTTCTCTTATCAGATTCAGACGCCTTTCTCCCTGGCAACCCCTTCTCTTTCCACCCTGATCTCCACTTCATTTCCAGTTTTATTGGTGTCACAGGGTATTATCATTACTTATTGCCTGGTTCTCCTTTCCTAAGTGCAGGAGGTAGAGAACTCTGGGTAATTACAATGGCAGCCTTGTGAGGAAAGTGGGGGGTTGCTTTGTGATTAAAATGTTTTTATCATCCATAGTTCTCCTGGATGTGTTTGTTTATTTTTTCCCTCTTTAAAAAAAAAAAATTGGCTGCTGTGATGAACTATTATACTGTAAAGAGTGCTGTTAGACGTTGCTTAAACAGAGCAGTAAAAAACGCCTGACTTGATGACTCAGTTCATTTCAGGTCACAGAGCAGGCCTTGGCTTAGGGTGCATGCGATAGAATAAGAATGAAAGAGAAACTTGTGTTGGGTGGAGATCGAGGCACATAGGCCCCATTCTTTGAGGCTATGGGAAATTCTTGCAGGTGTGTGAGCAGCAAAAACACAGAGAAACAACATATAAACAAAAACACAACACTTTAGATACTACCAAATTCAGATTAATCCCAATTTTGTCCCAAGGAAAGGGGAAAGAGAAGAAATCTAGGCCTTTCCTTCTGGTAGGGATTTGGGGGTGTGGGAGCATGACATGGGGAGGGTAGTGAGTTTGCTGTGTGACATATATTGTAGTTATTTGGTGGATTGGGTTTTGCCCCCAATTTTCTTTATTCCAAGGATGAGTGAAACTATTCTGGTGTAAAGAGGGAAAAGTAAATAAAAATATCTTGAATTGAATGGATAAGTGGAGAAAGATCACAGGAAACATACAGTCAAAGTTTGAATCCTTTCTCTGTTGTCAGTGTAATCTGTCACTTCCCGTAATAGTTCCTTCCCTTGACTGGTAGTGTTTCTCAAATGGAGACATAGGATAAGATCATCTCTAAGGTCAACAGATGGTCTAGAGCAGTGGTTCTCAAAGTCTGGTCCAGAGCATCCTGGGAATGTCTGAAATCCTTTCAGAGAGTCTACAAATTCATAATTAGTTTTTATTTTTAATGTGATCAATATCTATAACTATAAACCACATAAATAAAAAAATTCTTTGGACAGATCCTCAATCATTTTTAATAGGATAAAGATATTGAGAACAAAAGTTTGAGGACCACTGATACCACTCAGAAAGCTTCTGCTCTCTTTGGATCCCATAGCTCCATCCCAGCGTTCTTCTGGAGGTTTTCTCAATTGGCCAAATTTTTTTTTTGAAAGTTTTGAAGTTCCATCAAGGCTGCTCTTAAAACTCACTGGAAAATTATATATAGTTAATATTTGTCACCAGAAAGTTCTTTTGGCTTTCCTGCTTTATAAGGTAGTTGGGTTTATATTTAACATTAAATATGGAATCATCCAAGTGTCACAGTGGATAGAGCACCTGCCCTGGAGTCATGAAATCTTTCTGAATTCAAACTTGACCTCAGACACTTATAGCTGTGTGATCCTGAGTAAATCACAACTCTTTTTGCCTTAGTTTCCTCATCTGTAAAATGAGATAAAAAAGAAAATGGTAAACCATGCCAGTATCTCTTGGCAAGAAAACCCCAAATGGGGTCTCAAAGATCAGACCTGATTGAAACAATGGAATAATTGGAATCAAAGGAATGGAACAGACTATCTCTTCATTCAGCAAACTTTAATAGAGCATCAAATGTATGCAAGGCATTATGCCAGATAGTTTGAAGAGAATCAGATATGGAAATGTACTAATAGATTTTAAAAGTCATCTTCAGAAAGGCAATTAGTCAACTTTTGGAGATTGATTAGATTGCCAAGGAAAAGGGAATAGAATGAAGACAAGGTCTGAAGACAGAACTTTGGATGATATTTATGGATAGTTTGAAGGGCTCAAGTTTAGAACTATTATAGTAGAAAAATAATTCTATCCCTACAGCTAAATCATCAATCCAATTAATTCAATATACATTTATTAAGCACCAGTTTTGAGTATGGTTTTGTGCTTCATGTTAGGCATATAGCAACATAAGACTGGGCATCTCAGAAGAAGCTACAATTTAATTGAAGGGTGAAGACTTCCTACAAGCAACTATGCTACCTAGAAGATTTCAGTGGTAATGGGGGAAGTCCATATAAAGCACTATGGAAACACTGAGGAAGGGGAGATCTTTTTCTTTTGTGGGAATGTAGGGTTAGTGGAAAAGGCTGCACTTGAATTGGTCCTTTAATTCGATTAATCACTTACTGTCTTCTTCTCTCCTCTTAGATTAATGGGAACCCAATGGGTCCTCCCTCCACTGGCTTCCAGAGATAAATGTGGCTTAACCACCTTGTTGTCTCTTCACTTCTCATCTAACTTGCACTCATTTTGGACTTCTTTGTCTTTTCTACTATGCCTCATAGTCAGGGCTTCTTCCCTTTTCTCTTTTTAGCTTTCTCTTATGTCTTCTGTCATTATTTCTTAAGCTCCTTCAGTCCAGGGACTATCTCTCTTTTTTATTTGTATCCCTAGGACTTAACACTTAGTAGACAATGGACAGAGCCAAGATAATGGAGTATAGGCTAGGACCCAGCTAAAGTTTCTCAACATTCTCCTCCAAACAACTATAAAATAGTGCTACAAATCAATTCAAATTTTGGCATGGCAGAGCCAACCAAAGGTTAGGAGACTTTTTTTTTTCAGTCTAAGACAATATAGGAGATTGTATACAAGAGACTGTAAATGAGAGTCAGGAGCACCTGTTATGGGCCATGGAGGTTAGCACATAGCAACAGGCGGAAGTTTGGAAGTTCTCAGCTCAGAGATAGAAGGGTATCATTCAGAAGACATTAGAAGGGATGCTTTACCAGTGCTGGGTGCAGCTGGTGCTGTTTGACAAGTCTGTTACTCAGAAGCATTTCTGGGTCACAGTTTCAGGAAGGAGAGGAATACTAATAATTCATTACAAAAGAGCAGGGGCTCTAGTCACAATTCCAGGATCCATAGGAGCATTAATACTTGTGGTTGCAGAGAACAGGGACACTTCCTGGGTAAAGTCCAAAGCTCAGACTAGGAGATCAGTGACAATACCTCTCCCAGAATAATACCTTTAGAAGCACCAAAACACTGCAGACTCCTAGAACCGCTCTGAAAACAGCAGCATGAAAAACTCAGAAGCTTGTATTCATCATGCAGATGAATGGAGCCCAGCTTTACATAATGCTCAAAGTCAAGAAATAGGCTGGGAAACAGAAGAAATGACATAAAGAGAAAGGGATCATAAAAAAGTTACTATAGTAAGGAAAAATTGGGAAAAGAAATGAGAATAATATGACAACTATGAAAAAAGAATTCACAGTTTGTTAAAAAAAAAAAAAAAGAAGCCCAAAAAACACTAAAGCAGCTTAAAGAGTAAAATTGCTACAAAGTGAAATGAGAAGAGCCAGGAAACCGTTGTATGCAATAATAGCAATGTTGTAATGATCATCAACTATGAAAAACTTACCTAGTCTGATCAATACACTAATCCCAGACAATTCAAAGGACCCATAATGACTTCTGGAGAGAGAAATGATGAACCTTGAATGCTAGTTGAGATATATAGTTCTTTCTTAATTATTGATTTGAAATATAGCTAATATGGAAATGTCTTGCATGATTTCATATACATAATAATATCTTATTGTTTGCCTTCTCAGAGTATGAAGGAGGAACAGAAGGACAGAATCAGGAACTAAAAATTTTAAAATTAAAAAGTAAATATAAGAAAACACACTGTAGGTACTATTTACTATGATAGAAAAAAAGGGAGAGACTACAATATACTAATGTAGTCCATTCCGATTATAGAAAATAATATGACTAAAAGCATAGTGATGTATTAAGAGAAGCCTGAAATAAAACAAAAATGGGTGCACTCTATCTCTGATTAGAAGAAATATAAGATACTTATGGAAAGGCAGATTGGAGCCAAATTTCATAGGGCCTTGAATGCTTTATTTTGTAGGCAATAGAGACTCAATGAATATTTATGGGTAGAGTTTATATTATTATTGACTGATAGCCTTTGTGATTTTAGAAAACTCACTAAAAAATTCTTCTTCTTACGAGACTTCAAGCAGATTTCACCAGCTATAGTTTTAGCTTTGAAAGGACTTTTGGGGATCATTGAATTCAATCTACTCATTTCCAGATATCCAGGGATAATTTTGCCATACCATGATGCCTCCAGAACTAACAAAAAAACACTCAATAAGAATGTTAGAGGAAGAAAGAGGTAACAGAATCAGATATTCCTGTTGAATGAAGAAAAAAATATTCTGCATGCAAAAAAATCCATAGTGTAATAGAACAAAATCTAATTGATGAATCAAAGAACTGTACATGTGATTGAAAGATAAGAGAGAATAAGAGCATGGTTGCATTTCCATGGGCCTATTGACTCAACCCATTTGGTGGAATTGACTAGCTTGGCTAATTTTTCTCCCTATTGAATTGAGCAATTTTTTGATTGAATTGACTTGCTCCTTTGAAATCATCAAAAGGTAGAATCAAAGGCAGATTATCAAGAAGGAATCAATAGAAATAATGACAGCTTGTAAAATTCAATTAAAAGAAAGCAAGCAAGACATGGGTAGTAATTTAGAAAGGACCTAGAGATATATTCTCTGAATGCAAAGGCAATTAGAGAAGAAGAAAGGAAAATATTGCCCTTAGTAGAAATTGCGGATGGGATAAAGAGAGGAAACATTTAATTTCTTTTTAAAAATGTCATTGATATCTTTTGCTTTTACATCACCTTTATTTCCCAATACATCTTCCCATGGACATCTATATTAATAAAGAATAAAAAAAAAATCTATCCAAGCTATCCAATGTAGCAGTGAAATCCAGCATTATATGTAGACCCCAGACTCATAATCCTCCTATTCTACAAAGAAGAGAGGTATATATAATTTTTATTTGTCTTCCTGGGAATAACCTTAGTCACTGTAATTTCACAGCATTCTGTTTCTATTTTTTGAGGGGCAGCGGGTAGTGGGAATAGCTTTTGTTACTTCCATTTCCATTGCTGTAATCATTATATCTAATTTTCTTTTTAGAGTTACTTTTTTCATTTTTGCTTCAATTCATATCTCACAATTTCCCATGCTTTTTGGCATTCTTTATGTTCACTGTTTCTTACAGTACAATAATATTCTGTTATTGTTTAGTCATTCCCATTTGATGGTCACTTATTTTGAATTACATATACTTTAAAAGAAAAGACTAATGTCATGAAAATTATAGGTCTAATTTCAGTTTGAAATTTATATTGGCTTCTAAGAACCACATTTGTCTCTGTTGGTCTTCCCTTCAGTGGTGATGCAAATCTCTACTTCTCCATTCCTCAGTACCCCAGTTCTGTTGCTGTTAATTTCTATGGGCAATCTTTGGTGTAAGTTTCTTTGAATTTAACTAATATGGGCCTTAGTCAATAGACTTGATAAGATCCATCTCTGAGTCTACAAATACAATTTTTCCACTTTGGCAATATTTATTAGAATTTATATTGGAAAGATGACTACAAACAAAAGGAAAAATGCAAACTATTCTCAAAAGCAATTTTAGCAAACTATTTTCTCTGAACTATCATCATTTAGAACCTAACATCACAGTCCCAGAGGTGCTTATATTAGAGACTGACTTGGAATTAAAGAGATCAAAGTCAGAGAAAGTGGTGGTATTGAACCAAGTATCTGCAGAGCAGGGGGAAGTGGAGAGAAAGGAACAAGCATTTATTAAATACCTACGATGTGCCAGTAATTGTGCTTAACACTTTACAAAAATTTCATGTGAGACTTGTTGAGGAGGAGCATGCTGGAAGGCATTATGTGACTAATGTATCAAGTACCAGAAGAATAGACAAATAACAAAAAAATCTCAAATTTTGTTAGTGCTAAAAAAACCAAAAAAAACTGTGAATTCTTTTTTCATAGTTGTCATATTATTCTCATTTCTTTTCCCAATTTTTCCTTACTATAGTAACTTTTTTATGATCCCTTTCTCTTTATGTCATTTCTTCTGTTTCCCAGCCTATTTCTTGACTTTGATAAAAGAACAACGTTAATTACAAATCTATTAAGCTACTCTTACATCTTTTTATACTATAGAGAGAATTCTCCATGATGATATTAGTAGGAGACTAAACAGGCTTTTACAAGACATATTCAACAGTGGTCTGCAATTTTACAGTCTCATAATTTACTAAAAGATGTAGAAAACGTCAGATTCCATTGCATTTATTAGATGCTCATGTAAAGAAATCATTTGGTAGGGAAAAAAAAACATGATTTTATAAATTCTAGTAAGTCAGTTGGTCAGTAAACATTTATTAGGGTCTCTTCCATCCATCATCAAGATCATTTAGGATTCTCTGGAATATGTAGCAGAAAGAATATTCCTGTTAGATGATTTTTGGGTAACAAATATTTGATGGCCATAAAATAGGAAGATATAAATTTGACTAAGAACTTTGAAATTATGATGGAGGAAATGCAGTACAAAGTTCATTGAGAAGGTTCCTATGCATGGGGCTGTTCTCCAGCTGCTCCTGTTTGGGGATGACATGATAGATTTAACATAATTATTGTAATACAGTAGAACCTCTTTGAAGGATTTATTATCACTCAAAGACCATTCATGCAGCAAAGACCAAATGGATGAATAATGCCTATTGCTCATATTTCAACATCCAATTGAATAGACATCATAGAATTTGTTCAACAGTATGCATATTTGGACATACAGGACAAATGAATTATGTAAGCTCGGTCCAGATTGGAAAAGGGGAACAAGAGAAAGCCAGAATGCCTTTTGGAAATTGAAGAGAACTACATCACTAACCAAAAGTTTCCATGAAAACAAAGCCTCTTCTTTTTAATAGTAACATTTTAGGAATATTGTATGAGGCAATGAGATATTAAATCTCAATGCCTCCAAAAAACTAAAAATGAATGTTTCACAGAAAGCAGTGGAGAGGCAGCAAGCATTTATTAAACACTTACTATTGCCAGGTGAACGTTGGTGATGCAGAGAAAGACAAAGTGGTCCCTCATAGTTCAATGATGGTGACAACATACAAATAATTATGTAGAAACAATATATATACAAGACAAATTAAAGATAATCTCAGGCACTAACATTTAAGATGTTTGAATGTGGGGGAGGAAACATTATGGTAGATATGATCAGACTACTACATATAACCACTGAGGAACTCTAAAAGAACAGGAATAAAGGACATCATTGAGGAAATATATGAGAGGATTTTTCTTTAAAAGGGCTGGTCATGTGGCAAGAATAAGAGACATTATTGTTAACAGGGTGTTATAGACAGCTAATAGGTGTACAGTCAGAGAGCTCCACTGGTAGCTTCATAAACTCAGAGGAAGTAAGAAAGACCTCTAGGACATTTGGGGTGGATCTCCTTGGTAGAATTTTGGGGTTACATGTACAAGAATTGCACAAGATGAGTAGATGTGGATGGGATTTTGTGCATGTAATTGGAAGACACTCCCAAATATATAAGATCATGAATCCATTTGAGAATGAACTATATTAGCCTAGGGCCACCTAGAGGTGGGGCATTGGATTAGGGTTTTAGCAGAGGTTAAACTTAATATTCTGACAATTATTGGAAAATCAACAAGACTTTAAGGCATGTTTAAGAGAATAAAATTATGGGGAACAGTCTTGCCAGATTCATTTCCATTGATAAAAATAACAAACCTGGCATATTGGAGGAAGATACCAGCTATGTTGACCTTGAGAAATTGCCTTTCAGTATGCTATCTTGCCCTGTAACCAGAGTCAGAGTCAGAGTATTGTTGAATTGATGTCAAGTGGGGCAAAAAAAGGAGGAAAGGGCAAAACATATGATGTTTGCCAATGGTCCATCCTGGGTTTAACATTTTTGACTGACTATTCATAGCAATGATATGGAATCCTATCTTATCCTCCTACAATACTAGAAGCTGTATGCAGGCAGGGACCATGGCTTATCTAAATTTGGCATCTGGTACAATGTCCTGCATGCAGGCACTAAAGCTATTTTCCGTATCTTTTTATCTCTATTGCACTTCATACAAGTGTATTGGAATGCACTTGTTCCTCCCTATGTCCAGAGGGATCCATAGCTTACTTCAGAGCACAATTCAACTTCTTTCTATTTTGAAATTATTTTGTATTGCTTTATTGATATGCTGTATTTATTGAGAGTGTAAATTCCTTACAGGGAGGAACTACTTTATTTTTGTTTTTGTAACCTCAGTGACTTGTATATAGCCTTGCATAAAATAGGTACTTAATATATAAGTACTTACATATTCAATTTATTGAATTATTTCATGATTGTTGTGTCAATAAATGAACAAATGAAGTTTGTAGAGGACACCAAAATGGATTATGGAAGAAAAGAACCAAATTTGAAATGGCATTACTAATTAAAAGAAATGATCAGAAATCCATGAGGAAGTTCAGTTAGGAATGTAAAGTTGTATACTTTGAAGAGGAAAAATAATTAAGACACAGGTAGGTAAAAACTGTCACAAATAAATCTTGTTAAGGAAGACTTAGTGATTATATAATAGGATAAGCTAGCCAAGCATGAATCAATGACATAGAAAATAAATATTGTTTTTTGTTTTTTGTTTTAAACAGGAACTATTATACAGAAGCATTGATAGGAGCAGAGAACTTAGAAACCACAAAGTAATCCTTCAATTATGCTGAATACTGCTCAGTCATTCTGTAGGTTTCATGTTTAGTACTTTTTTTGGTCTTCCATAGAAGAATGCAATGGTTGGGGGGAAAAAAATCGTTGGAATTGGTGATAAAAAAGTGAGGAAATAAGATCTTTGAGGAAAGGTTAAAATAACCATGATTATTTAGCTTAGAGAGGGGAGAACCTAAGGGTTTATTTAATAGCTGTTTAAGAAAATGTGAAAGATTTGTATACAGATGATGATAACCAACTGTTCTCAATTTACACCAAGGGGGTCAGAACAAGAGGAAATAGGGCTAAAGTGTGGCATGTGGGATTTAGATTAACTATAAGGAATAAATCATGGAGAGGGGAATGGATTACTAGTAGAGGAGCTGGAGTTTCCTACTTGGGAAGTCTTTAAAAATGGATATTCAAGTATGAAGGATAATTTAATAATGCAATCTTGCCTAAATGCTAGTAGTGATGGAGAGGGGGAGGGCAAAAATGAGTAAGATGACACCTTAAAGGCTTATCTGGTCCCCAAATATAAGATTACTGTGATAATAACACTGTCTACAAAGTAAAATAGCTAGGATCTCACCAAAAATTCCAGAGTATGTTATTATCTTTACATTATATTTTTCCTCCTCAGATTTTTTGAAAAAACTTACATTAATCTATGACAATTTAAACTTTTTTATTAGTATGTTGTCATCATCTCTAGTTGGGATTAAAATTTCCTATTTCTATGACAGATACCCAGAAAGACTGCAAACATATGTCTTAACAATATTTTTGCTTTGTGGAAAAGAGGTAACAACAAACTCCATAGCTGTTAAAATTTACCAAGCAAATAGCTATTAAATAACCTTTGTGCTAAGTTTTTTTTAAAAAAAAATTTGGATGCTTAGAAGCCTCAGACATTTTTCCCATCTGCAAGAACTTCATAATCTAGTTGGAGAGACAAAGTTAATATGCATAAAATACTTAATGCACTATATAAAATAGTATTGAGAAGGCAGTATGGTACCATTGCTAGAATCAGAATCAGGAAAGATTGAATTCAAATCCTCTCTTACACTAGCTGAAAGACCAATGAAAAACCAGTTCTTTTAGCTTTTATGTTTTAGCTAGGTTATAATTTGTGTAAGGGTTGGGAATTCTCACAACAAGGACTTAAATAGAGAGTGTTATTGTTTGTCCTTTGTTTTTGAAGAGGACTGAGTTTGACATATCACAAAGTGATATTAAATTAAATGCTAAATTGTGACAAACAAAACCATGTTATAGGAGTGCAGAGAAAGGGGAAATCAATGAGAGTATGAGGAGTCCAAAAATTTTCATGAGGGTCGTTGGGCTTGATTTAGGTATGAAGGATGAATAAAATAAATGTAACAAAGGACAATGATTCAGAATAGAACAAAAAGAACAAGGATAGTAAGGATGCAAGGAATGTGGTATCTTCAAAGGGTAGTGAGGAGTCTGGTTTGATTGTTAAGTGTTTGTCTCCCTTGGGAAGCAGAAAGAAATAAGACTGGTTGATAACAGTAAAAGTAACAATGGTATTTATATGACACATTAAGACTTGCAAAATATTTTGCATGTATTATCTCATTTAATTATGACAATACTCCTGTAAGGAAAATGTTATTATCCTCTTTTATGAATGAAGAAACTGAGGCTGAAAAACTGAGATAATGAATTACTGGGGTTACAAAACTATTAAGTCTAGTAATTATATAATAGGATAACTTATCTTAGACTATTACCTTAGACTGCAGTCTAAGGTGGAGTCAAGATGACTCCAAGACTAGCACTCTATCTACTAATAAGTTGTTGATGTTGTTGTTTTCCTTCATTTTTCAAAGAGATCCAGTGACATCAGTGGTAATGTCCTGACTTTCCAGTGAATAAGATTTAAGCAAGACAAAAGTTGCATGAAGTGGTCAACCTCACTTTCTTTATCTGAGTTATAAAAGTTCAGTAGCAGGAGAAAAGTCAAAAGTACTAGAGAGAGACCTGGGCATCTTCTATTGTCAGCCCAAGCACTAAATGCTCCACAGTACAAGTAAGCAGGGAAATCTGTTGGCAATGTGCTCTTGTTGCTCTGTCTTACCACATCCTTACAAAATATATTTGGGTTAATATTTTGATCCATAAATACTGTTGGTTAATTTTCTTGTAAACTCACATTTGAAGACTGTTCAGAAACATATAATCTTAACTACTTCATTATATTGAATAGTATAGTTATTGTTCAGTCATGTCTAACTCTTTATGACCCCATTTGGATCTTCTTTGCAAAGATACTGGAGTAGTTTGCAATTTCCTTCTCTAGCATTTTACAGATGAGAAACACTGAGGTAAACAGATATGGTACTGATACCTAAACCGGGTAGGATGAAAACAGAAAAAGAAAATTATAGACCCATCTTCCTAATGAACATTGATGGAAAAATCTTAAATAAAATCTTAGAAAAAAGACTACAGAAAATCATCTCCAGGATAATATACCATGACCAAATAGGATTTATACCAGGAATGCAGGGTGGGTTCAATATTAGGAAAACTATTAGCATAATTGACTATATCAATAACCAAATTAACAAAAACCATGTGATCATCTCAATAGATGCAGAAAAAGCATTTGATGAACTCCAACACCCATTCCTATTAAAAGCACTAGAGAGTATAGGAATAAATGGACTTTTCCTTAAAATAGTCAATAGCATCTATTTAAGACTATCAGTGAGCACCATATGTAATGGTGATTAAACTGGAACCATACCCAGTAAAATCTGGAGTGAAGCAAGGTTGCCCACTATCACCATTATTATTCAATACTGTATTAGAAATGCTAGTCTCAGCAATAAGAATAGAGAAAGAGATTAAAGGAATTAGAGTAGGCAATGAGGAAACCAAATTATCACTTTTTGCAGGTGATATGATGGTATACTTAGAGAAGCTCAGAGATTCTACTAAAAAGTTATTAGAAATAATCCACAACTTCAGCAAAGTTGCAGGATACAAAATAAATCCACATAAATCATCAGCATTTTTATACATCACCAACAAAATCAAACAGCAAGAGATACAAAGAGAACTTCCATCTAAAATAACTATCAATAGTATAAAATATTTGGAAATCTATCTGCCAAGGGAAAGTCAGGAACTATATAAGCAAAACTACAAAACACTTTCCACACAAATAAAGTCAGATCTAAACAATTGGAAAAATATTAAGTGCTCCTGGATAGGTCGAGCAAATATAATAAAGATGACAATACTACCTAAACTAATCTATTTATTTAGTGCTATACCAATCAGACTCCCAAGAAACTATTTTAATGATCTAGAAAAAATAACAACAAAATTCATATAGAAGAACAAAAGGTCAAGAATTTCAAGGCAACTAATGAAAAAAAAATGAAAGTGGCCTAACTGTACCTGATTTAAAATTATATTATAAAGCAGTGGTCACCAAAACCATTTGGTATTGGCTGAGAAATAGACTAGTTGATCAATAGAATAAGTTAGGTTCACAGAACAAAACAGTAAATAATTATAGCAATCTAGTGTTTGACAAACCCAAAGATCCCAACTTTTGAGATAAGAATTCACTAGTTGACAAAACTGCAGGGAAAACTAGAAATTAGTATGGCAGAACCTAGGCATGGACCCACACTTAACACCGTATACCAAGATAAGATCAAAATGGGTTCACAATTTAGACATAAAGAATGAGATTATAAGTAAATTAGAAGAACATAGGATAGTTTACCTCTCAGACTTGTGGAGGAGGAAGGAATTTGTGACCAAAGAAGAACTAGAGATCATTATTGATCACAAAATAGAAAACTTTGATTCTATCAAGTTAAAAAGGTTTTGTACAAACAAAATAAATGCAAACAAGATTAGAAGGGAAGCAATAAACTGGGAAAACATCTTTACAATTAAAGGTTCTGATAAAGGCCTCATTTCCAAAATATATAGGGAATTGACTAATTTATAAGAAATCAAGCCATTTTCCAATTGAGAAATGGTCAAAGGATATGAACAGATAATTTTCAGATGATGAAATTGAAACTATTTCTAGTTTCATAAACTATGAAAGGGTGTTCCAACTCACTATTGATCAGAGAAATGCAAATTAAAACAACTCTGAGATATCACTACACACCTGTCAGATTGGCTAAGATGATGGGAAAAGATTATGATGAATGTTGGAGGGGATGTGGGAAAACTGGGATGCTGATGCATTGTTGGTGAACTTGTGATCGAATCTAACCATTTTGAAGAGCAATTTGGAATTATACTCAAAAAATTATCAAACTGTGCATACCCTTTGATCTAGAAGTGTTACTACTGGGCTTATATCCCAAAGAGATATTAAAGAAGGGAAAGGGACCCATATGTGCAAAAATGTTTGTGGCAGCCCTTTTTATAGTGGCTAGAAACTGGAAACTGAAGGAATGCTCTCCAATTGGAGAATGGCGGGTAAATTGTGGCATATGAATGTTATGGAATATTAATGTTCTATAAGAAATGACCAGCAGGATGAATACAGAGGGGCTTGCAGAGACTTACATGAACTGATGCTGAGTGAAATGAGCAGAACCAGGAGATCATTTTACACTTCAACAATACTACATGATGATCAGTTCTGATGGAAGTGGCTCTCTTCAACAATGAAAGGATCCAAATCAATTCCAATTGATCTGTAATGAACAGAACCAGCTACACCCAGAGAAAGAACACTGGGAAATGAATATGGACCACAAAATAACATTTCCAATCTTTCTGTTAATGTTTGCTTGCATTTTTTTTTCAGGTCATTTTCACCTTCTTTCTAAATCTGATCTTTCCTGTGCAACAAGATAACTGTATAAATATGTATACATATATTGTATTTAACATATACTTTAACATATTTAACATGTACAGGACTACCTGCCATCTAGGGAAGGGGGTGGGAGAAAGAGGGGGAAAGTTGGAACAGAAGGTTTTGCAAGGGTCAATGTTGAAAAAAATCACCCATGCATATGTTTTGTATATTAAAAGCTATAATAAAAAATAAAATAAAAAAGGAGTTTTCTTTACAAAACCATAGAAATGGAAATATCATGGGCTGGGAATTAGTAAAGAAAATAAGCATGAATCTAGATTTCTAGTCCTAGTTCTGTTCTTCCTAACCATGTAAACAACTTACCCTCTCTGGGCTTTTGTTTCCTCAACTGTTAAATGAGAGAACTATATATTAGATGGTGATCACTATTTAGGATTCTAGGTTCTTTCATTCTCAGTCCTGCAATCTTTCCATTGTACTATTTTAATGCTTACATGATTAATGGAACCAAAGGAATATCTTTAAATCATTCTTCTAGGATTTGTGGGAAGATCTTTATAAGAATGAGAAAGCAAAGGGGGGCCATAATCTTCACTGGTGGATTAATCACTGTAACTGGGAGACCACGGAGTCCCATGAAATTATTGATGACTAACTACATTGGTCAGAATTCTAGTCATAGGCTGGTCTGGCACCACCACCACCAACACTACCAGCATCATCAGCATCAGTATTTAATTTTTAAAGTAACTGCTGACACAGTTCTGTAAAGTTCTGTACAAACTTTAAAATGCTATATAAATTCCAGTGAGAATTATTATTGTGTAGGAGCTACCCTGCCTAAAATTGAGCTCAGCTGCAATGTTTATTTATTGCCTCCTGTTTCAATCTCTTGGTTAGCTCCTTCACAATGAATCTTCCCTTGTGTTAGGAAACACAAGGAAAGAAATGTAAGCTATAACACTCTTTTTGGATAAACTGGAATTTTGTGTCTAATTCTAGACACTTAATGGAGCTGAGAATATTTGAGGAAGGTCTAGGATAGTATTAATTACAATGACTATAAAGATAGGTGAATAAAATCTAAAGGAAAATGTTAAAGGAAATGAGATTTTAAAACTTGAAGGAAAGACTGAATAATAACCATTTATAAAGGACATGTAGATGTGGATGTGTTCTTCCTTTCTCCTAAGGATAAAAGTTCAAGTATTTATGAAGGTTTTTTATAGTAAGGCACTGTGCTTAGATATTGGAGGTACTCAGACAAAAATTGAAATAGTTTTTGTCTCAAGGAACTTATATTCTACTGGAAAATAAGGCAATGAAACTGAAATTTTGAGGAGTTATTTTTAGAACCAGGAGGTCTAGGACAAGGTGTATCCGAATGTTGCTAACAACTCCATTATTATTGTGTGACTTCAGCTCTGCCACTCCTTACCTTTTGAAGTAGTCTCCTGATTACCTCCTCTTTGCTCTCTTTCTTTTCTCCTCCCTTCCACATTGTTCTTGTTCTTCCTCCACCTTCATTTTGACTCTTTTTTCTTTCTGTCCTATTACTGTCTGACACTGGGGAAGGATTGATCTGGGAAAGACTTTAACTTAAGAAAGCCAAGATCTCCCACTGTATCTGGAGTCCTCTCCAATAGTCTTGACATATGTCTTGTCACTGAACTCCATTGACTTTGGAAGATAAAGTGAGGCTGATGACTCTGTCTTAAGTTATTCATTTGTAGGTCAAGATTTCCCTTCTTGATGTCATTGACCCTCTTTGAAAATGAAAGATGAGCAATTCCTACAAAATTCAAAGAGAAAGACAGTTGAGGAGATGTGGGCTGGAAGAGCCAAAGGAGGAGGGGGAATGCAAATGCAAAGGGATAGTCTTATTCTTTGATTTTTTTCATGTTAAGACTTAGGAAATATATAAATCTTTATAAACAGAAAAAGGACCTATTAAGGGAGTTCTCACAAATTCCTTTTCAGGTAACTTTGGAAAAGGGGAAATCAATTTCTGTTACTAAGTAATGTTTAGGATTTTTTATGGTGTGGATTTATGGGAAGAAGAGATCCTGTGAAATAGATTGGGGAGTCTTGGTAACCTGAAAACTAAATAAGAGACAACAGTTCAGAATAATAAAAATAATGCTCTAGCTTGATGCCCAGAATAACTAAGGGATCAAGGGACAACTCAGTTTTTCTCTGTCCAAGTCTGATAGCCTTTGAAATAGTCTATTGTGTTCCTGGTGTCATGTTTTAAGGAGTACATATGTAAACTGGAATATGTCCAGAAGAGAACAACCAAGAACAGAAGCATATTGAAGACTGTGATATAGGGGAAGGAGTAGAAGAATTAGCACTGTTCACTTGAAAGACAAGAGGAACATGAGATTAGAAAGTCATAGATGGAGAAGTATAAAGAACCTTAAAGTATAGAGAACCATCTAGTACAATCCTCTCATTTCATGAATAAGTTAACGAGTCACAAAGAAGTTAAATGACTTAACCAAAGTCACAGAAGTAGTAAGCTGATAAAACAGATTTTTGAATCTATGTAACTGTACTCCAGAGCAAGGGAGCATTACTCTGCTCAACAGTATTTCTTCATGTATTTGAAGGGCTTACATTTCATAGGAGAATTAGACTTACTCTGCTTAGACACAAAGGCCAGAGATGGATAGAAGTGAGTAGAAGCCAGAAGCAGATTTTGGTTTGATATAAAGAAAAAGTTCCTAAAAGTTAGAGGAGTTGGAATAGAAATAGTAATAGTAGCAGTATAAGTAATAGTCATATAAGTAGTAATAGCAGCAGCAGCAGCAGTAGAGCCACAGATTAAATGTAAATGGCAGTCATTTCTGCCTAGACCAGAATCCCTAAGGGTCTCTCCCTCCTAGATTTATTTATTTATTAAGGTTTTTATCTTTCTTTTTTTAGACTACATGAAAGAGAAGATTCTTTGCCTCAGTTGCTACTAGCCTTAATCACTGAATGGGTGTGGCCCCAGTTAAACTGAGATTTGTGAAGACCTTAGTTTAAGAAAGCAAAGTCTTGCAAATTATAACTGGTTGTTTCAAGATTTGAATACAGGTCCTCTAGTCTCTAGGTCCAATATTCTATTTATGACTTAGTAACATTAGAAAGGGTTGCCTCAGGAACTGGTTGGTATTCCCTTACTGGAGGTCTTCAAGCCTGACCTGGAAGACCTCTTGTCTTTCTTATGTTGTAGAGGTGGTCCATATTCAGGTATAAATCAGATCCAGTAGATTCTGTGCTCCATTCTGACTCAGAGCTTCTGTAATTTCAGTATTAAGGAACAGATCTTGTGTCTTCACTGGTGCCATTCTAACCTCGTGTTTTTTTGTTTGTTTGTTTGTTTTACCAATAAGAAAGGGTACAAATTTGATAAGTCACATCCAACTTCTGTTGAGCAATGGCTCCTTTTCATCCTAACACAATTACTTCCTTTGCTTTCAAAAATCTACAACATCTGTGATCAATTTCTGGGGGTACACTCTCTAAAAGTAGGCAATTTCAGCATGGAGATACCATTTATACAAGTGGTACAGAAGCTCTAATATATATTTCATGGTCAGCCCCCCAAAAAACCAAAACAAAACACAACTTATATTGTGCAAGGTGTTATATTCCCATCCTCTTTGTACTTTGCAAAAGGAGACCAGAAAGAGCCCAATTTTCTCCCTGTAGACTGGCAATGACTACTGTTTCCATGGTGATTGCACTAAGAGCACAGACCCCTGCTTTCATTCAGCATTAACTTGGCTATATGAAAGAAATAAGGATCAAGAAGACAGAAACATTCTGATTGTTTTATAATCACAATAAACATTTATTAAGTACTGACTGTGTGACAGACTCCATAGGCTACCATGGACAGAGCCTCAGCTCAGTGGTGTGAGTGATCTGAATGATAACAGGGCCCTAAGGGGGCTGTTAGAGCTTTGTATAATTGCCCAACAGTCAAATTCTTGGTTGTCCAGTATAAGTAAAGGAAATATTTATTTTGAGATGGCTTCATTAAGAAAATGACTTGGATAACACCATAGATAATATCAGCTTATCAAATTTCTGTCATCTGATATTCAATTGGGAGGGAAAATTAATATATCACGTGATATATTTGTTGTGACAGGTTTCAAAAAAGATATTGACTAAATCCAAGAATATGAAGTTTAATGGGGATAAATGCAAATTTCTAACGGGTTCAAAAAATCAACTTAATAAATAAAATATAAGGAAGAGTGACAAAGCAGAAATTTTTCCTGGAGAAAAAAGACCTGAGGCTTTTAGTGGGCCACAAGTTGATTATTGAATATGACAGCCAAAAAAGCTAATATGAATGGGGAATAGACAATTCTGCTTTGTGCAGCCTAGTCTGATCTTGCCTGGAGTATCATGTTTACTTACTGATGTTGTACTAGATAAAAGACATTATTAGTGGGGCACTAAAATTTCTGAAGAATTTTCAGTTCATTTCATGAAGATGAATGGAAAGAAATAGAGCTGCTTAGCCTAGAGAAGGGAAGACATGACAATGAGGAGAAAGGAAGAAGAGAATTGATCCATGGTCTTTACAGTCACGTCTTTGAAGAGGAATTACCTCCCCCCTCGCATATACACCTTTTTTTTTTTTAAATGTTTGGCTTCATAAGGCAGAATTAGAAACAATGGGCTGAGGTTTCAAGGAATCTATTTAGATTTGACATAAAGGGGAAAAATCTATTCCTGATCATTAGAACTATCTTAAAATTGAATGACTGGCTTCAGAAAGAGTGTGTCTCTCTAACTAGAGTTCTTCAAGAAGGACCACTTGTTGGGCATACCGTAATAACAACTAGCATGTATATATTGCTCTTTAAGGTTTATAAAGTGCTGTAGTAGCATTAGGTCATTTTATCCTTGCTGCAATTCTGGGAAATAAGTGAAGTTATTATCTTCAAATAGAGGGTAAGTGACTTGCCTAGGGTCACATATCTAGTAAGAATGTGAGAGTAGATTTGAACCAAATTTTCTGGACTTTGGGTCTCTTGACATTAATTCCAGCAGTTTTTCAACTATAATGCATTTAAGATAAGATTTATCTAGCAAGGGTTATAGGAAAGATTTTTTGAGGGGTGTGTGTGTGAAGATTAGTGGCCAATTATGAAACTATTGTAATTTCTGAAAAGAAGGATAATGAGGGGTTGAACTGGGTGCCAATGGGAATGAAAAGCAGAGGAAAAATACAAGAGACTGTGGAAACAGAATCAGTCAAAATTGCTGACATTCTGTGTGGGGTGATGATGACATTTGAAAAATGGGTAAGAGGGAGGGAGGGAGGGGAAGACACCACACACATAGAGACAGAGAGAGACAGGGAAGAGAAGAGAAGAGGGAAGAAAGAAAAGAAGAAGACAGAGACAGACAGACAAACAAAGAGAGACAGAGACAGGGGGAGGAAGAGTGAGATATTGAGGGAGGAAGGGGGAAGAACAATGACAGAGACACAGATACAGAGAGATAAAGACAGAAGGATACCAGAGACACACATAGTAATAGAGACAGAGAAATATAGATCAACAGAAAAACAGAGAGAGATAGAGATAGGACAAGATAGAAACAGAAATACGGAAAGAAACACACAGAGACAGAAAATGATGGCAGATAGAGAAAAAGGCAGACACAAATACATAGACATATCGAGAGATGCACAGTGACAGAGTCAGGAGTAGATAGAGAAAGTTACAGAGAGGAAGACAGAGATAGACAAACAAAGTGACAGACAAAGACTGAGACAAATATCTGAAAGAGATGGGGAAGAAAGAGACACACAAAGAGAGATAGAAATAGAGGTATAGAGTAAAACAGACAGAGGCATAAAGAGTCAGAAAAAGGATTATAGAGAAAGAGTTAGAGACAGAAAGACAAACAGAGACATATACATATGGGAAACAAAGACAGAGAGAACAACCCAGAGACAATAAAAGTAGAGACAAGAGAGACAGTCTACCTTACTAATTGGAAAAAAAGAGAGAAAGAAAGAAAGAGGGGGGAAGGGAGAAAAGGAAGGAGGGAGGAAGAAAGAGAGAGAGAGAGAGAGAGAGAGAGAGAGAGAGAGAGACAGACATTATAGTAGAATTTTTAAAAGTCTGGTTTTGAAATCAAGTAGCCCTGCTTTTGGACTTGCTTTGCCGCAGCTCTAGGATCACTTAAAGTCTTTGAGTCTCAATTTCTCATCTGAGAAATGGGTTGTTAAACTCTTTTATCTTTAAGGTCTTTTGCATTTCTGATGCCTCATAACCTAAAATAGAACAAAGCTCAGAGAAAGTGTGAGAGGATGGAATAAAAAATTCAGAGGCAGTGAGGTGGGGAAAGAGCATTCCAAAAGAAAGAGGACAGAATGAGCCCTGATGGGCAGGCAAGAATAGGATAATTTATTTGGGGAGGTCAGTGAATCCTTCAATAATGTGCATGATTTCTTGTTGAAGAATAGTGGGAGATAAATTTGGAAAGGTAGATTGTGGCCAGATGGTAGAGGATTAACACAGCAGCTATTGTAAAAATCAGACTAGTGGGAGAAATATCCGTCCTGGATATTTCTCTAAAACTCTAAAACTGCCTTCTTCAGACTCAAGTAATCTTAGTTCTTCATCTCCCACTATCTTTTAGTTTACTTTCTTTCTCTCATAGAATTTTATTTTTATTAATTTATTTTACGGGGAAAGCAGCATTTAAACTTGAAAAGAGTTGGATGAATCTTTATAAGCTTATTTAACTACCTCAGCATTATATGCTGTTTTATAGCTGTGGGGAAAGAGTTCTCCTAGCTTCTTTGAAAATATTGACCAAAATAATACTAATTAGGATGCTTAACAAATTACCCTGAGAATTTTTTAGAGTCTATGCAAGACCCAGGAAATTATACTATACTGAATAAATAGAGTAATGAATCTATGCATTATAAAGGAAATTACTGACTAAGACTGTATTTCATAGAATCATAAATTTAGAATTAGAAGAGAAAGTCCAATCTAATTTCTTCATTTTCTGGATGAGGAAATAAAAATATATATAAGTTAAGTGACTTCCTCAAAATCACATTGCTAATAAAGAGTCTCAAGTGGGATTCCAATCTAAGTCTTTCTAAATCCAAGGCCAATGTCCTACCCATTACACCGTACTCTTCCAACAAGCCTATAATTCTATGATTTTTAATTTCAAACATTTTTATACATCTATTAAGTGGAAAACACTTATTAATAGAGGAAGATGAATAAGATCCACTCTCTATCTCAAGCAGCTTGGAAATGAACAAATGAACTGAGACATTTACAAAAATCACCATTATCAAAATGTTGAGGTTGGGAAGGGGGATTCCAAATGTTTGGGGTCACAGACCAGTGTCGCAAGGTGTCTCAAAAGAATTTGCAGCCTTGAACCCATTTCCTAGTCAAGGGTCAAAGTTTATTTTTTATTATCCTTTTTTAAAATAGCTTTTTTATTTACAAGTTATATGCATGGGTAATTTTATAGCGTTGACAATTGACAAACCTTTTGTTCCAATTTTTCCCCTCCTTCTCCCCATCCCCTCCCCCAGATGGCAGGTTGACCAATACATGTTAAATATGTTAAAGTATAAATTAAATACAATATAAGTATACATGTCCAAACAGTTATTTTGCTGTACAAAAGGAATTGGACTCTGAAATAGTGTACAATTAGTCTGTGAAGGAAATCAAAAATGCAGGTGGACAAAAATAGAGGGATTGGGAATTCTATGTAGTGGTTCATAGTCACCTCCCAAGATTGTTTTGCTGGGTGTAGCTGGTTCAATTCATTACTGCTCTATTGGAACTGATTTGCTTCTTCTCATTTCTGAAAATGGCCAGGTTCATCAGAATTGATCATCATACAGTATTGTTGTTGAAGTATATAATGATCTCCTGGTCCTGCTCATTTCACTCACCATCAGTTCATGTAAGTCTCTCCAGGCCTCTCTGAAATCATCCTGCTGGTCATTTCTTACAGAACAATAATATTCCATAACATTCATATACCACAATTTATTCAGCCATTCTCCAATTGATGGGCATTCACTCAGTTTCCAGTTTCTGGTCACTACAAAGAGGGCTGCCACAAACATTCTTGCACATACAGGTCCCTTTCTCAAAGGTCAAAGTTTTATTGTAATTGTAATGCCATTATAAGAGGGCTAAGTTCCAAAAGAAATTAGCAAAGTCCTAAAAGAGATGAGACCTCTTTATCCAGCTTTCTATCATTGATATGCTAATTCTATGGCCCAGAGGAGTGGTCTCCAGAATTTGGTAATCACTGACCAACATATTATCTATCTGACAGTCAGCAATGAATTGAGGAGTAGTCTATTCAGAATCAGATAAATTGTTGTTCTTAGATTGGGAGTGTGGGAAGTCCCTGAGGATTATTGACTTATTGTTAGAACAGAAGCCCCCCTTCTCCCCCTCCCCCATAAAATCAGGGGACCTCAAATGCTATGTTGCATCAATAATAATGTTGGTAAAAATTGGACTATAAGAGCAAAGGAGAGATCTGGAAAGTAATGAGAAATTTGAAGAAAGAGTAAGATCACTTCCAGATGTAGGGACTTGGAAAGATTTCTTGAAGAAGAGAAGGATTTCAACAGCTAGAGATGAAAAGACCATTCTAGACATTAGTGTAATGTAAAATGGGCAGAAAAATAGGAAAGGACATCATTGTGTTAGGAGATGGCAAATTGATTGGAGAATAGAGCATTGAAAGAAGAATGATGTAAAGATGATAGATAATTTGGAGCCAAATTGTGAGAGTCTTAAGAACTAGGTTAAGGAATGTGAACATTTCTGTAGGGTAATCAGGAAGCTGCTGAAGGTTTATGGGTGGGGTAGTGTGATCCTTGGAACAATGAATTAGTAGTTACAGGAAACAATATCAAAGGGCTAGGAATAAAGGAGAAAAGAGACTGGAGATTGAAAGATCAGCTCATTACAGGAGTCCAAGCAAAAGAGGATTGAGTGAATGTGGATTAAGAGTACAAGACAAATGAAAGAAATGTTGTGGGAAGAATGAATTCAACTAGTGTGGTACAGTGGTTAGAGATCCAGCTGTAGAGTAGGGCAGATCCTGGTTCAATCTGACCTTTGGTATGTATTGACTATAAGACTTTAGACAAGTCATTTAACTTTTTACTGCTCCCAAGAGAATCCTAAGACTCAGGGCAAGTGGTGAGTTTTATTATTAGTACTGGTTTTCTCACTTTTGTTATTGTTCTGTTGCATCAAACTCTTTGTGACGCATTTCAGGATTTTAGGCAAAGATACTGTATTGATTTGCCATTTCCTTCTCTAGCTTATTTTACAGATGAGGAAACTGAGGCAAACAGGGTTAAATGACTTGTATAGAGTCACATAGCTAATAAAGTGTCTGAGTTTCTTATATATAATTCCTTAAATTCCTTATGCTGGGAATATCACAAATAGAGTTCAACAAGAGTAACAACAAAGATAAGACTTGGCAAGCTGACTGAATGAAGGACAAGGGAGGAGAAAAGGGAGGAAGTGGATAATTAAAGTTACTAAAGTGTCAAATCTTGACTGAGAATGCAATAGTAGTGTCATCAGAAATAAAGAAGTTAGGGAGTTGTGAATTTTGGACTGAGGCTTGTAAATTCAACCTGCTGATACTGAGCTTGAAGTACTAGTGAGGCATCAAATAAATATGCCCTTATGCAGATATTTTCTGATCTGCATATCTTGGATAATTTTATTGAAGTTCTTAAGTAAAAACCACAGGGGTAGGTTGAAGTTGAGAGGCTGAGTAATGAAAATGAAAATAGGTGAAACAAGAAGAGAGGAAATTAAGAGGATGACTAAATAAGGTCAATTTTGTGAAACCACAAAGATCCTTGAGGTAGAAACCAGTGTTCCCAACTTTAGAAGTTTTAAAGAGAATTTCCAAACATATTAGGGGTGTTAGCTAGAATTTAAACTGGCCAGGGAATCACAGAATTATAGAATGTCAAACCTGTAAGAGGTTTTTTGATATCACCTAGTCCACTTCCTCTCCTCCATTTTATTAGTGAGAAAACTGAGGTGCAGAAGACTTCAGTACCTTCCCCTGAAAAGCTACCGCTTCATCTTCTCTATGTAGAGATCTAATTATGTAGATGTCTCTTCATTTGAATGTAAGCTTTCTGAAGGCAGAGGTTGTTTTTTTTTTTAATTTTTAAAAAAATTTATTTAAAAATATATCTATCACTTCCAGTGCTTGCCATATTGTAAATACTTACAAAATGTTTACACAGATAGTTGTCAATTAGTGTGGAATAAGGGATCCACCTAAATAGTCAAATCATTTGAATTCTTACAACATATTTTCAACTGGGCTAGTTAATCACCATATGTTAAAGAACTATACTATAACATAATTATAATTTTGGATAGGATGAATTCAAACAAATGGAGCCACTTCAGGTGATGTATTATTGCATCTAAATGGGACCTAGCTGCCGATTGATTGATTGACTGAATAAGATCATACAGGAAGTAAATGCAGAGCCAGAATTTTAAACAAGTTGTTTGGGTCTAGCAACCGTTCCACTATAATTAATTCATCTGGAAAAGATTAGAAGCAGCTTCAGTACATAGTTCAGTAGAGTTCAGTACATGGAGCATGAGGCCTGGAAATAGGAAGACCTGATAATTAATTGGTATGTAGTGTTGGGCAAGTCACTTGCCTTCTGATTACTTCCATTTTCTCAATTGTAAAATGGGGATGATAATATCATTTACCTACCAGGACTGTTGGCTGGGTCAAATGAAGTAATTTTTATAAAGTCCTTAGCTTAGTGCTTGCCACATATTAGTGTTATATAAATACTAGTTATTATTATTGTTATTGTTGTTGTAATACCTTAAAGACTATCTTATCCAACCTCTTGTTTTTAGCAGTGAATAAACTAAAGTCTCTGAAATGATTCTGTCTTTCCATCTATTTGGATAATCCCTTAAATGATACAAATTGCAGGCCATCCTCTGTTCAACAATGAAATGATTCAAATTAGTTCCAATTGTTCAGTGATGAAGAAAGCCATATACACATAGAGAGAGGCCTGTGGGAACTGAGTGTGGACCACAACAGAGCATTTTCACTCTTTCTGTTGATGTTTGCTTGCATTTTGTTTTCCTTCTCAGATTTTTTTTCCTTTCTAGATTGGATTTTTCTTGTGCAGCAAGATGGCTGTACATATATATATATATGTGTGTGTGTGTGTGTTTATATATATATATATACACACATATATATATGTACATATTGGATTTAACATATATTTTAATATATTTAACATGTATTGGACTACATGCCATCCAGGGAAGGGGCTGGGGGGAAGGAGGGGAAAAGTTGGAACAGAAAGCTTTGCAAAGATCGATGTTGAAAATTTACCCATGCATATATTTTGTAAATAACAAGCTTCAATAATAATAAGAATAATTAATAAGAATAAAAACAAATTGGAGGCCATCCATTTTTACCAATCCTATGTTCCTGTCTTCTTCTAGGGATATACTCCATAGAATGGAGACCTTCCTCAATTTCTCAATACATCTCTCTGATACCAATGAATTTCCTAAGTTGTCCACTTATCATCTCCTGTTCTCTTCATTTGACCATCCATCTTATCTTCCCACCAAGCAGAATTCCTAGTTTACTTTGTTAATTGCAGTTCCTTGAGGTTCCTCATTGGTTATGTGTTGTAGCTCACATCTACTCATCATTTACTGTTCCATTGCCCTTTTTGTGATATTCTATGTGACACAGTATAACTTAGAAGTGGTGAATATGACCCTCTCTACTAGAGCTAAAAAGCTATAGTTAGAAAGAGAATCAAGGGCTCCTTATTCTTATTCTTTCCACCATACCATGGTATGGTGGAGACAGGAAGAAGAATCATGATAGTAAGAGACAGGAAGAAGAATCATGATAGTAAGAGAGAGAGAGAGAGAGAGGGAGAATGGTGATCAAAGATTCTTCAGCTCTGTATTATTATGTATTATATGTATATATAATTATTATATATATATAATATTATATGTATAATATTCCCAACATTCAAATGAAGTATCTTTTAGCATTTAGAGGCAGTTCTAACTTTTTGCTGAAATGTGTTCCTGGGAAGCCAATTATAAACCAGGTCATATTTCCCTGTGGGAACAGTATTATATTTGAAGATTGAATTCCTGACTGAGTATTCAGTGTCAAGTAGATCAAAGATATGACCAAAAGCAATGATGTTTCAACTTTTAATTTCTAGAATAATATAACATAAAATTATGTTAAAACCCCAATTTTGTATTTAGAACCCTAATTCAAGTCCTGATCACTAATTTGCCGAAGCTGTTGTAACAGCCACCTAGATGTTCTCCCCAGCTCATCTTGCTCTCTTCTCTTTCCAATACACCCTCCTTCTACAAGTTCCCAAATTAATATTGCTAAAGCACTGGTCTTATTATATTTACTTCTCTCATGAAACTTCAGAATCTTCTTATTGCTTTAAAGCTAACATTGTGGGTTTTTTTTTCCAAATTTAAAGCCGTTCATAATGTGTCTCTAATTTTAAAGACTTAATCTAAATTAAGTTTTTCTAAACTAAATGTGCCTTATCCTTAAAAATTCCAGATCAATCAGCTGGATCTATTTGTTTTCCTCTAGTACATGACATTTCTGAGACTTTATACTAGTTGTCCTCCAGGACTAGAATGTTTTTTCCCTTCCTTGGACCCACTTCTTTAAATCCCTGATTTCCCTTAAGACTCTGCTGTAGTGTCTGGTCCTGTTAAGGTCTTTCCCAAGCTTTCTAGGTATTGGTATCTTCCCTCACCAAAACTGTTTCAAAAATACTTATTTCGTACCTTTTGTAGCAACCTGTTTGTTGTGTTGATATATCATAATGGTGACAATGAAGCTCATGCCACTAAGAAGCATTCTTTAAATGTTTGACCCAACATTCTTTCTCCGTTTATTCAAAGATACAAATGTCACCCCTCAGTATCAAGCATTTAGCTTTTAGGCCACTGGCAAAGGTTAAGTTCAATTCTGTGTTTCTCACTCTCACTCTGGGGCTGACTTGATACTTTGTTGACTTGCTATCAAGAGCACTTTACACTCTTGAAAATCCTGAAACAATTAGCATCAGCCCAGATTTAAAACCATGATGATCATCATAATAGCAATATATGGATACATTTTATTTTAAAACAATGATATTCCCAAGAAACCTTCAAATGCCCCCTCCCATATTTCCAGAGAACATATAAGCAACAATTGCTTAATAGCAGAGTTTTAGAGAGGAAAATTAGCTCAGAAACTCTAGGCATAAGGTCAAAAGTCATGGATTGAAATCCCAACTGGCAGTTAATACTTATGTGACCTTGAAAAAGCCATTCATCCTCTCTGGGTCCTTATTTATAAATTAAGGGCATTGAACTAGAAAGCTTCAGAAGCCTCTTCCAACTCCATCAATTATTCATTTACATACACACATGCAAACATACATACATATATGTTTTATGTTTATGTACATGTCTATACACATGCATATGTACATGTTTTATTTCTATATACATGCATATAAATATACATAAACATGTATGTGTATATGTATGCATACACATTAAAAGAGGAAGCTAGATGGTACAGCAGATAGATTGCTGGGACAGGAGACAGGAAAACCTGACTCCAAATCTCAACTCTGGCTTCAGACCGTTACTAAATGTGTGACGCTGTTTCCTTCACTCTGCCTCAGTTTCCTCATCTGCTAAAATGAGTTAGAGAAGGAAATGGCAAACTATTCCATTATCTATGCCAAGAAAACCCCAGATGAAGTCATGAACAGTCAGATATAACTAAAAAGCAACTGAGCAACAAAATAGTGCATGTAAAATACACCTGCTTACATATAATATTTATTTGTATATGTAACATGTATGTGTATACATATATATTTACTCACACATGCAATTAAAAGAAAAAAAATCAAAATACTTCTCACAAAATAGCTAAAGTTCATTTAAAATAGTATCCTGAGTGCTCCAACTCTTTCTGAGTTCCTCATTAAAAGCTCATTGAAGGAAGATGGGATAATAAAGTTACCAATCATGGAGATATGAGACTGAATTCAACAGCTTTGAGTGAGTAGTTCCCCTGAAATGGCAAGTGATGAAAGGTAAGAATTTTGCAGAAACGTAATAAGTCAGGCATAGAAGAAAAATACTGGATTTTGAATCATGAAAGCTGAATTTGAATCAGCTTTTTGAAGCTTATTAATTTTATAACTATGATTTGTTGCTATTCAGTCATTTTTCAGTCACATCTGATTCTTCATGACTTCATTTGTGGCTTTCTCATGATAAACATACTAGAATGCCTTACCATTTCCATCTCCAGCCTATTTTACAAGGGGGGAAATTAAGACAAACAGGGTTAAGTGCCTTGCTCAGGGTCACACAACTAGTAAGAGTCTGAGGCCAGATTTTAAGTCAAAAAGACAAGTTTCTGACTCTGGGCCCAGCATTCTATCCACTATGCCATGTGTCTGTCCCCTGCGGTTATAAAAAGGGGATTTAATGCTTTAAGGCTTCCCTCCCATCTATATAATGGGAAAATAATATTTACACTATTTTATTAGGGTTATTGTGAGAAAATAGTTTTATTCAATTAGGTAAAATATGTAAAGCAGTTTACAAATCTTAAAGATCTAAATAAATATGAATGACATTGATGATGAGGGAAAAATCTCAAAATATTATAATTATTGAATCATTGCTATTAATGTGAATATTTCATGAACATCTCCTATGGAAAAATACCATGATAGACATTGCAGGAGAAAAAATAAAAAGATAAGCCAGACATTTCTTACCTTCTAGAAGCTTATGGGAGAAATAGGAAAAGTACATGAAGAATTATACTCTAAAATATATGAAAAATACTTAAAAGAGGTACAGGCAAGATGGTGTGCAAGCTCACAAGACAGAGAGATCTCTTGTGGTCAGAGGAGAATTGGGAAATTCATGAAGGAGGTCACTTTTGATCTGCATTTAAGAGGAAAGGAGGAATTTCACCAGGCAGAGCGGGGAGCAAGAGAGGAAAACCTGGGTTAATGGAGGAAAACAAACTCCAAGTAGTTTTTATTCCAGAAAATAACAGATTGAGAAATAAAAATAAATCAGTTAATAAATGAAAAAGACAATAGTGTGATGGAGTGACATCTAAGTCTTTTTTCTATCCATTCTATGGCCCCCTCTCACATCTTTATGAAGGGGTGGGGGGAGATACAATAGTCACTGTTGATGCATGGAACTACCTTTATTTTTCTACTTTTACATTCAACCAGGAGGGACTTTGGGGATGTATCTTTATCATTTTAATTATTAGCAAACATCTTGTCTGACTGGTTTTTGTGACATATATCCACGGTTCACTGGATGTGGTAATTAAAAAAGAAAGAGACAACAGCAGTCTTGGTCATTTAAAATCAGTCTGGTTGTGTAATCCATGAAAATTCTATCTATACTCCCTCTTTCCCTCCCCCTACACATAGCAAGTAATAATAACAGCTCACAAATATTTATAATTTTAAGGTTTATAAAAACTCATTCCTCACAACAGTAGCTTATTCCCACTTCACAGAAAAAGAAACTGAGTCTCAAGGTCAATTGACTTACCCTGGATGTGTCGGAATTAGAACTGAGCCTTTGTCATCTTACTACAAATCCAATGGTCTTCTATTTGTGCCAAAGATGATTGTCTTCAAGTAATAATCTCTGCCATTCTTGGAATATTTGTATGTAGGTTCCCTGCTTAAAATGTTTATCCTTTAAGAACAAGTCACACTTAATCATATAGTTGGATGAAGTGACCCAGTGGCTTATGGCAGTTAGCTATTCATTCATTGTGTTCCTGACTTGTGGGTTTGAGTTTCTTTTTATCAATTATTTCCATCTTCCTCTTGTGTTCATTTGAGATAATTTGGGGTTGAAAAAAGGACCTTGGATTGCTAATGCCAGTTATGCCTAGGGGAAGAATTCTTTTCTCCGCCCAATTTGTCATTTATTTATAATATTCTATTCTTCTTAAATTTTAAGTTCTGGATTATCTCCCTTTCTCCTACTTCTACCTCCTCCAATGAAAAGGCAAGTAATGTAATACCATTCAAGACAAATTTCCATTAATAATATCACTTAAAAAAACTATTAGGTGAAAAAGAATCAATACACTATTGGTGACATTGTGAATTAGTTCAACAATTCTGGAAATCATTTTTGAACAATATAAAAATAGCTAATTTTTAGTTATTTAAATTAGCCTTTTTATTTTCAAATGTTTAAAATGTATTTAAATTTAATTTATTTAAATATATTTGAAATAGTCTTTTATTTTCAAAATATGAGCAAAAATAGTTTTCAACATTCACTTTTCCAAAACCATGTGTTTCAAGTTTTTCTCCTTCCCTTCTCCCCATCCCTTTCCCTGGACAACAAGCAATCCAATATATGGTAAACATGTATAATTCTTCTATACATATTTCTACAACCAACATGCTGCACAAGAAAAATCAAATCAAAAAGGGAAAACAAATGAGAAAAAAACAAAAAACAAGCAAACAAAAAAGGTGCAAATACTACATTGTGCTCCATGTTTAACCCCCACAGTCTTCTTTCTGCATGGAGATGGCTCTCTCCATCACAAGTCCATTGGAATTGGCCTGAATTACCTCTTTGTTGAAAAGAGCCATGTTTATTACATAATCTTGTTGCCATTGTGCACAATGTTCTCTCTTGGTGCACTCATTTCATTTAGCATTAGCTCATATAAGTCTCTTTGGACCTTTCTGAAATCATCCTGCTAATTATTTCTTATAGAACAATATTATTCCATAACATACATGTACCATAAATTATTCAGCCATTCTCCAACTGATGGGCATCCACTTAGTTTCCAGTTCCTTGCCACTACAAAAAGAGCTGCTACAAACAGTCTTGCACATGTGGGTCTCTTTCCCTCCTGTAATATCTCTTTGGGATACAGACCTGGTAGAGACTCTACGGGATCAGAGGATATACATAGTTTGATAACTCTTTGGGCATACTTCCAAATTGTTCTCCAGAATGGTTGGATTAGTTCACAACTCCACCAACAATGTATTAGTGTCCCAGTTTTCTCTACATCCTCTTCAACTTTTGTCATTATCTTTTCCTGCCATCTTAGCTAATCTAAGAGGTTGGAAGCATACTTTGGAGTTGTCTTAAATGTGCATTTTCTGACACACTACCTAGATTTATACTTTAAGGAGACAAAATTCAGAAAGATATCATATATAAAATATTCTTTATGGTGGAAAAGAAATGGAAACAAAGTAGGCAACCATTAATTGGGGCAGCTAAACAAATTGTGGAACATAAATGTAATGAAATCTCTCTGTCTACCTACACACACACACACACACACACACAAAGATGATTTCTCTATCTTGCCCAGGCTGAAAGTTCAAGAGACTGCTCATAAACTTCATGTGACTACTGACTGACTTTCTCTATTTCTAGCCTACATCACTTTGTTTTTCTTTAGACAATCTTTCTTTTTTAATTTGTATCCCTAATATTTAGTACAATGTTGGCTAAGTTCTTAAAAATATTTCTCAACTAACTGATACATTTTCTCTCTATACATTTTAGAATAGTTTGAAGAAAGGGCTAGCTGTACTTGTTTTTGGTGCTGTGCCATCTTGACTCTGTCTCTGAAGGTCTGTCCTTGTAACAAGAATATTCTTCCATTGATGCTATTTGGTCATGGATTATAAAACACCAAACCTCTAAGGAATTAAAGTTTAGGATCATTGAGAAGGCAATGGGGAGAGATCTAGGGGTGGGGTAGAAGGTTGCTATAACATATTGTTAAGGAAGAATGGTATTTGAGAAGTTTTTGAAGGATTTATTAAAGAAAAGTATGACTAAACAAAAAAAAAATGATCCAATCACATAGTGAGAGTTTGGATCTATTAGCATCCAAGAAATATCATGATCTAGAAGAAGACCTCAGAATTTTAGGCAGATGCTCCTCCCTCACCCATATCTCTCATAAGAAAGATCTGAAGAAGTACACCAACTCTTGCCAAAAGATAAGAGGGCATAGATGTTATCCCAAGTTACCTTGGTGGAGATAAAAGCCACATCAAAGAGAATATAGAGCCATCAAATTGTGGAAGTTATTTCTTCTTTTAATTATAGGCATTAAATGAGTTCCTATTTAGGAAGGTCCCCATATAATTTTTTGAGGCATACATATTTATATAATCATCTTGTTACAGAAAAAAAGAAAAAAAATCAAACCAGAAAAAATGAGAAAGAAAATAAAATGCCAGCAAATAATATCAAAAAGAGTGAAATGCTATTTTGTGAACCACACTCAGTTCCCTCAGTCCACTCTCTGGGAGCAGACGGTTCTCTTCATCCTTGAAAGTGGTCTGAATCATCTCCTTGTGAAAGGGATCTATGAATATCAGAATTGATCATCACATAATCTTGTTGTTGCCATGTACAATGATCTCCTGGTTCTGCTCATTTTACTTACTTAGTTCATGAAAATCTCTCCAGGTCTCTCTGAAATAATCATGTTGATCATTTCTTTCAGAACAATAATATTCCCTAACATTCATATGCCATAACTTATTCAGCCATTCTCCAGCTGATGGGCATCCACTCAGTTTCCAGTTTCTTGTCACTACAAAAGGGCTGCCACAAACATTTTTTGCACATGTTGGTCTCTTTGCCTCCTTTAAGATCTCTCTGGGATATAATCCCTGTAGAAACACTGCTGGATCAAAGGGGATGCATAGTTTAATAACTCTTTGGGCATAGTTCCAAATTGCTCTCCAGAATGGTTGGATCCATTCACAATTCCACCAACAATGTAGTAGTGTCTCAGTTTTCCCACATCCCCTCCAACATTCATCATTATCTTTTCCTGTCATCTTAGCCAATCTGAGAGGTATGTACTGTTATCTCAGAGTTGTCTTAATTTTCATTTTTCTGATCAATAATGATTTAGAACACCTTTTCATATGACTAGAAATGGTTTCAATTTCTTCATTTGAAAATTGTCTGTTCATATCCTTTGACTATTTATCAATTTGAGAATGGCTTAATGTCTTATAAATTTGAGTCAATTCTCTATATATTTTAGAAATGAGGCCTTTGTCAGAACCCTTGAATGTAAAAATATTTTCCCAATTTATTGCTTCCCCTCTAATCTTGTCTGCATTAGTTTTGTTTATACAAAAACTTCCAGGTGAGCTTTGTTATTATTTTTTCTACATCTGCAAAATAATTTCTTGGGAGTTGGATTGGTATGACACAAAATAAGTAGATTAATTTAAACAGTATTGTGATTTTTATGACAGGAACACTTGATATTTTCCCAACTATTTAGATCTGATTTTATTTTGTGGAAAAATTTTTGTAGTTGTGTTCATATAGATTCTGATTTTCTAGCAGATAGATTCCCAAATATTTTATATTGTCAAAAGTTATTTAAAATGGAATTTCTCTTTGTATCTCTTGCTGCTAGACTTTGTTGAAAATATATAAAAACACTGATGATTTATGCAGATTTATTTTGTATCCTGCAACTTTGCTAAATTTGTGAATTGTTTCTAGTATTTTTTAGTTGATTCTCTAGGGTTCTCTAAGAATACCATCATATCATCTGCAACAAGTGATAACTTGCTTTCCTCATATTCCTTTAATCTCTTTTTTTTCTCTTATTGACAAAGCTAACATTTCTAATACAATATTGGATAGTAATGGTGATAGTAGGCAACCTTGTTTCACCCCTAATCTTATTGGAAATGGTTCTAGTTTGTCCCCATTACATATGATGCCTGTTGGTAGTTTTAAATAATGGTACTGGTCATTTTAAAGAAAAGTCCATTTATTCCAATATTTTCCAGTATTTTTAATAGTAATGGGTGTTGGATTTTATCAAATGCTTTTTCTGCATCTATTGAGTTAATCATATGATTTTTGTTAGTTTGGTTATTGATATAGTCAATTATGCAAATAGTTTTCCTAATACTGAACTGCTGCATTCCTAGTATAAATCTTACTTGGTCATGATATATTATAATGGGGATGATGTTCTGTAATCTCTTTGGTAATATTTTAATTAAGATTTTTGCATCAATATTCATTCAGGAAAATTGGATTATAATTTTCTTTCTCTATTTTTGTACTATCTGGTTTAGGTATCAGCACCATATATGTATCATAAAAAGATTTTTGGTAGGACACCTTTCCTTATTGTTTTTCAAATAGTTTATATAGTGTTGGAATTAATTGTTCTTTAAATGTTTGGTAAAATTCACATGTAAATCCATCTGAACTTGGAGAGTTTTTCTTATGGACTTGATTAATAACTTGTTCTATTTTTTTTCTAAAGTGGGATTATTTTAAATAATTTATCTCTTCCTCTGTTAATCTGGGCATTCTATATTTTTGTTGGTATTCCTCCATTTTAACAAGATTATTAGATTTATTGACATATAGCTGGGCAAAATAACTTCTAATTATTGGTTCTAATTTCTTCTTCATTGGTGAAAAGCTCTTTTCATTTTTGAGACTAGCAATTTGATTTTCTTCTTTCCTTTTTCTAATTAAATTATCTAAAGGTTTATCTACTTTTTTTTTCATAAAACCAACTCTTAGTTTTATTTATTAATTTAATAGTTTTCTTACTTTCAGTTTTATTAATCTCCCCTTTTATTTTCACAATTTCAAATTTGGTATTTAATTGAGGGTTTTTAATTTGTTCTTTTCCTAGCTTTTTCAGTTGTAAGCCCAATCCATTGATCTTCTCTTTCTCTATTTTATGCAAGTAAGCATCTAGAGATATAAAATTTCCCCTAACAACTGCTTTGGCTGCATCCCACAAATTTTGGTATATTGTCTCATTATTGTCATTCTCTTGGATGAAATTATTGTATCTATGATTTGTTGTTTTACTCTTAGGATTAGATTATTTACTTTACAATTAATTTTTGGTCTATTTTCCCCTGGCTTTTTATTGCATGTAATTTTTATTGCATCATGATCTGAAAAAAAAATTCATTTACTATCTCTGCCTTTCTGCATTTGATTTTCAGGCGTTTATACCCTAAACCATGGTCAATTTTTATACAAGTTCCATGAACTTCTGAGAAAAAAGTAAACTTCTTTCTGTCCCCATTCAATTTTCTCCAAAGACCTATCATATCTAACTTTTCTAAAATTCTATTTATCTTCTTAACTTCTTTCTTATTTATTTTATGATATATCTAGTTCTGAGATAGCAAGGTTGAGATCCCCCACTACATAGTTTTGCTGTGCATTTCTTCTTGTAGCTCTCAACTTCTTCTCTAGGAATTCGGATTCTATACCATGTGGGACATATATGTTTATTGTATTGCTTTATTATGTATGGTACCATTTAGCAAGATATAATTTCCTTCCTTATCTCTTTGAATAAGATCTATTATTGCTTTTTCTTGATCTCAGACCAGGATGATTACCCCTTTTTTTTTTTTTCTTTTACTTCATCTGAAATATAATATATTCTGCTCCAGCCTTTTAACTTTACTTTGTATGTATCATTTGGCTTTAAATGTGTTTCTTGTAAAGAACATATCGTAGGATTCTGGATTTTAATCCAGTTTGCTATTCACTTCCATTTTATGGGAGCATTCATTCCATTCACATTCACAGTTAAAATAACTAATTCTCTATTTCCTGCCATCTTGTTTTCCCCCAGTTATATTTTTTTCTTTCTTTCTCCTCCTTCCCTTCTCCCCAGTATTTTGCTTCTGACTACCACCTTCCTCAAACAGCCCTCCCCCTTTACAGTCCCTTTCCCTTACTTGTACCTTTCCCCTACTATTTCTTTATTCCCTTCTATTAGCCTCCCTCTTTCTTTTCCTCCTTTCTCCTCCCACTTCCCTAAAAGATGAGACAAGTTTCTCTGTAAAACCAAATATGTCTAATATATTCTCTCTTTGAGCCAATTCTGATGAGAGTAAGAATCACACAGTATTAATCCCCCTCCCTTCTTTACTTCAATTATAATAAGTCTTCTTTGCCTCTTCATGAGATATAATTTCCCTCATTTTATCTCCATTTTCTTCTTTTTCCATTACAATGCCCCTTTCAGCTCTAGTTTGTTTTTCATACTATCACAATAAAATTAAATTATATTCATACTCTCTAAGTTATATCCATAATAGAGTTATGGTTTTCAAGAGTTTTTTCCTTTTTATCTTTTTATGCTTCTTTTGAGTTCTGTATAAATATTTTGTTCAGCTCTGGTTGTTTCATCAGAAATAAATGAAATTCACCTGTTTCATTGAATGCCCATCTTTTCCCCTGAAAGAAAATGCTCAATTTAACTGGATAGTTGATTCTTGGCTGCAACTCAGGTTTTTTGTGTTTTTGAATATCAGATTCCAAACCCTTTGATCCTTTAATGTGGAAGCTGCTAGGTCCTGGTTAATCCTGATTGTGGCTCCTTTATATTTGAATTGTTTCTTTCTGACTGCTTTCAATATTTTTTCTTTAATCCGATAATTCTGAAATTTTGCTACGATAGTCCTTGGAGTTTTCATCTTGAGATCTCTTTCAGAAATTGAATTGGGAATTTCTTTCAAAGACTACTTTACCTTCTGGTTCTAGGACATCAGGGCACTTTTCCTTGATGATGTCCTCCTAAGATGATGTTTAGGCTCTTTTTCTCATCATGGTTTTTAGGAAGTTCAATTGTCTCTCCTAGATCTATTTTCCAGATCACTTGTTTTTCCAATGAGGTATTTCACATTTTCTTCTATTTTTTTATTTTTTTTTTGTTTTGTTTGACTAATTCTTGAAGTCTTTTTAAGTCATTCACTTCCGTTTGTTCAATTCTAACTTTTAGTTTATTATTTTCTTCAGTTACCTTTTAAAGCTCCTTTTGTATTTGGCTAATTGAATTTTTTAAAAAAAATTTAATAGCTTTTTATTTACAAGTTATATGCATGGGTAATCGTACAGCATTGACAATTGCCAAACCTTTTATTCCAATTTTTCCCCTCCTTCTCCCCACCCCCTCCTCTGGATGGCAGGATGACCAATACATGTTAAATATGTTAAAGTATAAATTAAATACAAAATAAGTATATATGTCCAAACTATTGTTTTGCTGTATAAAAAGAACCAGACTTTGAAATAGTGTACAATTAGCCTGTGAAGGAAATCAAAAATGTAGGCAGGCAAAAATATAGGGATTGGGAATTCTATGTAATTGTTCTTAGTCATCTCCCAGAGTTCTTTCGCTGGGTGTAGCTGGTTCAGTTCATTACTGCTCCATTAGAAATGATTTGGTTCATCTCACTGCTGAAGATGGCCAAGTCCATCAGAATTGATCATCATACAGTATTGTTGTTGAAGTATATAATGATCTCCTGGTCCTGCTCAGCATCAGTTTATGTAAGTTTGTCCAGGCCTTTCTGATATCATCCTGTTGATCATTTCTTACTGAACAATAATATTCCATAATATTCATATGCCACAATTTATTCAGTCATTCTCCAATTGATGGGCATCTACCCAGTTTCCAGTTTCTTGGCCAATTGAATTTTTAAAAGAGTTGTTTTGTTCATTGCAATTTTTTCCATTTCTCAAATTCCATTTTTTAATGAATTGGTTTCTTTTTCATATTTGTTTTGCAAGGAATTATATGCTTTTTCTATTTCATCACATCTATTTTGCAGGGAATTATGTGTTTTTCCTATTTCATCATATCTATTTTTAAGGAGTTTTCTTCATATAATTTCTGCTTTTTCTTTTCCATACTTCTTTCAAAGATCTCATTTCCTTTCCCCATTTTTCTTCTAATTCTCTTTTAAAATTATTTTTGAAATCTTCCAAGAAAACCTTGTGAAGTGGACATCAGCTCATATAATCCTTTAGGGTTTCATCTGAAATTGATTTGCCTTTAGGAACTTCAGGGTTTGAGGTCTGTTCTTCTCTCTCCATAAAAGTTGTCTATGGTCAGAGTTCTTTTTGCCTTTTTGCTCATTTTTAAGGGTTGAGGTTTGCTCTTAAAGCAAAGGGGTCACAGTGTTAATTTGCTCTAAGCCAGTTCTACTGACTAACATCTTGTGCTGGGGAATCATGGCCAAGTCCCGCTAAATTTGCTTTTTGTGTTCGCTTTTGAGTGTCTTATAGTAAGTCTGTTAAACCATCCACTTGCAACCAAGACAGAGTAGCCTTTAAGCCTCACAGTAAATTTCCTGGTGCGGGCTCTGGTTCCCCCACCTCAGCTCCTTGCCCAAGCTCCCTACTCTGCAGTCTGGGCTTGGCAGACTTATCCCCTTCCAGATTGAAACAGACCTTTTCTGAAGTTCCTCCAAAGTATCTTCTGTAAATATGCTGTACTCCAAATTTGTGGGTTCTGTCACTCCAAAACCAGTTCAGAGACTTAAACTGCTTTTGGCTTGAGAAAAGATCAGAGAAGGTAGGATAGAGACATGTCTACTCTCCACCATCTTGGCTCCACTCTCTCCCTCCCCCCCATAAAATTTTATGTAAATATAAATTCTTGCTATTCCTTTATCAGCATTATCATTTTATGGGAAGCTATCTCAATGATTGGTGTGCTTTTACGTGCTCTATTTGATCATTTTTAGGATCTGGCAATTTTTCAAAAGACAGTGTGTCTGAATTTCTTGTCCCATAACTAATAAATTTTATGTGTTAAAGGCAAATTTATCTGAATAATTAAAATAATTGTTGGTAATAAATAACGTTTACCTAGAATGAAATTAAGAATCTATTGAGTGATAAACTTATAAACATAGGAGGTCACATGTTGTCATGGAAAGAGCACCAAAAACATTTCAGGTATTGGGACCTGTTTGCCCTCTTCTGCCACTAGATACATATGTGACCATGTGCATGCTTCATCTCTGTATATCTCAGTTTACGCATGTGTAAAACAGTGGGCCTGGGTTAAAAGATATCTAAAATTCCTTCCTTTATTTTATTTATGGTCATCTAGGAAACCTATTGGTCAAAGGACTCCTATTCCCAGCCTCACATCTTACTCTACAAAACTACACTTACACTTAATTAAAACTACTTTTCATATACATTCCTATAGTTTACAAACATATTCTGTTTTTTTAACCTTTTACCACTTTATTCTGTTTCCTCAACAGTTCCAAAGGTATGGAGGTTAATAATATGAAAAAGTAGAGGCTGGAACAAGTGAGCCTTGGAATCAGGTAGACATGAATTCAAATTCTATTTCTGAAGCATACTCGCTATGATCCTATTGAAATGACTGAACTTCTTCCTAGAATGAAAATTGGGTCACAATTATTGGGGCTTTACTTCAGAATACTGGAATTTAGAGGACACATTCTGTATTTGTACTCTTTCAATATGTTCCTACATAGATCGCTTAGAACCTAGGCTTTGATTAAATCAAGAAGCTACAAAATGTTTATTGTGTTCCTCTGGAGACTCCACCTAAGGTGATCTACTTTCTGGATCATTTTGTTTTTTTCCCAGGTGACACAGCCTTGCCTCTGATTCTCTCTCACAGTCTCTGAAAATGAGATCTAATATCCTGGAATTTATATGTTCTTCCTTTTCTAGATGAATATCTAACCAGGAAGTCATGTCTTCAAGGTGCCAGCCACTACAACCACCATTTTCCCATCCAACATCTTTCCCTTCACTTTGAACATGCTTTCTTTGCTGTCCTGAGTTGCTTAGTTATTCTACCTTTGTCTCTTGGCACCTCAGGCGGTCTTCTGAGACTTTAAATTATAGTGTCATTCCTGTGCTTTTTGTATAGGAAGCTTCTATCCTGAGGGTTCTCCATAGTAATGAGATCACAGAGAATGATATCAGGTTTGAGAATCAACATCACAGATCCCTATGTAAGTGAGCAGGCAGCAATCTGCAGGGCCGCCTTAAAATCTAACTAACTATCTCAGACCATAAAGGCAAATTATCTTTAGTTTCATTGTTCGGTTATATGAGGTCCTTTTCCCCAAGAACAGGAAAAACTTCAATTACTTTATTGCCTTCATTTAAGGTATTTCAAAGAATTATTGAGGAAAGCATGGATTTCTTAAGCTCTTTTTGACTTCCTAATTCCAACATCACAATGTCATAGATTTAGAACTTAAAAGGATGTTAGAAGTCATCTAGTTCAATATCATTAATTTACAGATGAAGAAACTGAGGTACAGAAATTAAGGGGTTTTTCCTAATGTCATCCAGGCCATTAGTGACAGAGAATTGTATTTTAAAATGGGTATTTTAAATTCAAACCCAGTGCATGCTGTTGCTTTAGTAGGAATGAAAAAGAGATGAAACAGTTTTTGGTCCTGCAACTTTTTACCCTTTTAGGGATTTTAAGTTAGGGGACTTGGGCTAATTTGTCTGGTTGTCGAATCCATCTCAGTATCAATTGGCTCCCAGTGTAGGAAGTATCAAATGGGGCTGGGGGTAGGGGTTTTGTTAGACTTCCCACCCATGAGGTTAGTTTTCTCTGTCCTCTGCATTATGTGTGCTCTCCCTGTAATGCTAATGCATCTCCTTCAGGCTGACAAAGGCCTCTTAATGCCAGCATTGGAGGGGCAGGAATGTCATTTACACCTATTTGTCATCTTCAAGGTCAGTCAGGATGCCCCTGCAAACCCCAGAGCTGAAACTTAAATTCTGCCTGCACACAAATGCTTGTCGGTGATTAGATTATTCTGAATAAAAGATTATTCTGAGGCTCATATTTTTAAAAAGCCAATTAAAATATGGGTATTGTTGAATACCCTATATCTTTTAAAATTCACTGTGGTTGGTTTCCTCAGTAGCATATCTTCATACACACACACACACACACACACACTCACTCACACACACATTCACACACACAAACACACACACGTGCTATGCAGAGCTCAAACAAGGGGAAAAGAAAGCAGCTCCCTTGTCTTCAGTGTGTGTATACACAAATATACTGTGGATGTGAGTGTGGGTGTGTTTGACTATGTATATATCTCCATGGTAACATCTGGAAAGAGAACAGAGCAATTAACAAAATTTGACAAATTACTTCAAACCGACATGTGGACATTTTGAAATGGGTTAGGTAAATGAACTGACTTAGATGCTTTCTCCTTCCTTCCCCCTACCTCCTATCATCCAATGTGGTGTTTTCAGTGATGGCTAACTGATTAAATAACAAAAGTACTCCAAAGCAACTTTGTCATCATTGAAGCAATTATTATTAATCTCTGAATGGTATAAAATCATTCATTGGTCTCATTGAAGGCCCTATAGCAAATCCCTTATTTTATGAAAAGGACTAAATGTGAATAAGAGGAAAGCTCCTGTTGCCAAGACTTTATTAAAATAAAATACACTGAACTTCGTAGTTCAAAGAATGAAATTTTATATTGCAATTACAATTTAATAATGTCACGCAAAGGAGGCTAAATGAGAACATAACATTGAAATAATGGCACATACCAAAAATTCATTAAGACAAAAATTAAAAATATTGTTTTATACATTTACATGCATCAATACTTTATAGCATATTTTTAACAAACTGTCAGAATGTCAGGTAACTACTATGGGAATCTGTGGCTGCTCTTAAAATGGATTCTCCAGATTTGTCATGGCCAGCTGTAGAGTTATGGACTCTTATAATGCTTGGATTCTATTTTGATCTCAGAACACAACTTCATCGCATTAAACTTGGGTATTTCACTAGTTTTTCTGATCATTAGTGTCCTATTTTATGAAGTAATAAATCTATAACTACTTTCTATTTCAGGGTTGTTTTTATAAAAATGAGGAATGGTGATAGATAAAAAAATACTTTGAGACTGTTAGGAAGAAAGAATATGGAGGGAAATAAGGTAGTAGACTATGATCTACAAGGCCTGTTAGCTTTATAGGTAAGAGAAGAGTGACATGGAGTCCTATTGGTGGGTTTAATGTGCTTATGGGTCATAAGATCATAGAATTAGAGCTGAAATAGATTTTTGACATCATCTCATCTGAGCCTCTCACTTTCAAAATGAGTAAAGTGTATCGCTGCGAATAGAGGGATATACTTAGACTCAAAAGGACCTGAATTCAAATTCTGCTTAAATGCATGTTCCCATCTACAAGTCACTAATGTCACCATGCCTCCATTTCCAAAACTGTAAAAATTTAAAGGAATTGGATTTAATAATCTCTGAAATTCCTTCCAGTGCAATATCTGTGAATCTAAGATCTGTAACCTAGAGAAATGAAGAAATTTACTCAAATTCAATCAGGCTAAGTGGAGACTTGAATCTAGGTCCTCTGACCCTTAAGGTCAGGGCAGCTCTTTTTTGCTTATAATAATAATAGCTTGCATTTATGATGTTTGCTAAGTTCTAGACACTGTGCTAAGTACTTCACAAACATTTCATTTTATTTTCATAAGAACCCTGGTTATTCAGTCATTATATACTTGAATCTGACTCTTTGTCACTCTGTTGTGTGTGTGTCTGTGTGTCTGTGTGTGCACGTGTGTGTGTGTGTGTGTGTGTGTGTGTGTGAGTGTGTGTATTTGGCAGGGATCTTGGAGTGGTCTGCCATTTCCTTCTCCAGCTCATTTTACAAATGAAGAAGCCGAGGCGAACAGGATCACACAGGTAGTTAGAACCTGAAGCCAGTTTTGAACTCAGGAAGATGAGACTTCCTGCCTGTAAGCATGAAACTCTTATTAACTGGGCCATTTAGCTGCCTATAACAAACCTGATAGGTAGCTGCCATTTTTTCCCCCATTTTATACTTAAAGAGACTGAGGAACACAAAGGTTAAATGAGTTGCCCAAGGTAACTTAGCTAGTCATTGTCAAAGACACAGGTTTTTTTTATTTATTTTATTTATTATTATTTTTTTAAATAACTTTTTATTAACAGAACCTATGCCAGGGTAGTTTTTTACAACATTATTCCTTGCACTCACTTCTGTTCCGATTTTTCCCCTCCCTCCCTCTGCCCTCTCCCCAAAGATGGCAAGCAGTCCTATACATGTTAAATAGATTGCAATGGATCTTGGGTATAATATATGTGTGCAGAACTGAACAGTTTTCTTGTTGCTCAAGGAGAATTGGATTTAGAAGGTATAAATAACCTGGGAAGAAGAACAAAAATGCAAGCAGTTTACATTCATTTCCTAGTGTTCTTTCTTTGGGTGTAGCTGCTTCTGTCCATCCTTGATCAATTGAAACTCAGTTGGATCTTGTCTTTGTTGAAGAAATCCACTTCCATCAGAATACATCCTCATACAGTATCGCTGTTGAGGTATATAATGATTTCCTGGTTCTGCTCATTTCGCTCAGCATCAGTTCATGTAAGTCTCGCCAATCCTCTCTGTATTCGTCCCGTTGGTCATTTCTTACAGAAAAATAATATTCCATAACATTCATATACCACAATTTACTCAACCATTCTCCAATTGATGGGCATCCATTCATTTTCCAGCTTCTGGCCACTACAAACAGGGCTGCCACAAACATTTTGGCACATACAGGTCCCTTTCCCTTTTTTAGTATCTCTTTGGGGTATAAGCCCAGTAGAGATACTGCTGGATCAAAGGGTATGCACAGTTTGATAACTTTTTGGGCACAGTTCCAAATTGCTCTCCAGGATGTATTCACAATTCCACCAACAATGTATCAGTGTCCCTTTTTCCCACATCCCCTCCAACATTCTGCATTATCTTTCCCTGAAAGACACAGGTTTTTGACCTGGGTAACTAAAAAGATAGTGGTGCTTTTGAAAAAAAAATAGGGCAGTTTGGACATGAGTGAGCTTGAGTGAACAGATAATTACTTCTAGCTTGAACACATTAATTTCGAGATGCCTACTGGATGTCTGGAAAAAATTAATGATGGTGGAACTGAAATTAAGATGAAAGAATAGGGCCTGATCTCTGTCAACTCAGTAGAGATCATGATTGATCCCAAAGAAATGGATGAGATCACCAAGAAATAGGGAAGAAGAGAGAAAAAAAAGAACCAGATCCAGAAGATATGGGACACTTGGGATATACCTGGTTAGGAGACATGATAGATAAAATTAATCAAAAGAGACTGAGCAGGCACGGGCAAAGAAATAGAAGTAGAACCAGGAGAGAGAAGAGTCAAGGAAACCCAGGAAGGAGAGATTTTGGTTAGAAAAGTGCCATGAGCTTCAAAAACTGAGAAAAAAACAACAGTATTGAATTAGCAATTAAGAGATAACTAGTAGCCTTGGAGAAAATAGTTCTGGTCAGTGTTGAGGCTGGAAGACAGACTGAAATGAATTATGAGAAAAAGAAGAATGAATGAATATGTTTTTAATTTTAGAAGTTGGAAAATGAAAGGAAAGAAAACTTGAGGGTAGGGTAAGCTTCATTTAATGTTCCTTTTCTATAAAATTTAGAGTGCAGAAACAACTTTTCCAAGGTGTTGTTCAGATCAAATTCCTATGATCTTACACATATAAATCCAAAATAGGATATGAATTCTATTTTTAGATAATCAATACAAACTAATTTCTAGCAATTCATTTCTCTGACTAGTTTTATCAGTTTTCTTCTTCTCATAGAACAGTCCTCTGAGTGATGCAGTCAATACAATTCAAAAATCATTTATTGAGCATCTAGTGTATACAAAGTACTGGGATAGGTACTGAAGTTTCAAAGTCAAAGATGTTATAAAAGTGCTTGCCTCAGCACCAGCCCTGGAGTTAGGAGGACCTGAGTTCAAATCCGACCTCGGACACTTAATATTTCTTAGCTGTGTGACCCTGGGCAAGTCACTTAACTCCAATTGCCTCATTCCTCCCCTCTGCCCCCCAAAGATTCTTGCCTTTAAAGAGCTTAAGTTCAACTGGGATATTATATTCAATATATGTACAACTGTGGAGTATTTTAAGGAGATTTTATACTATAATATCTGAAGACCAGAGAAGACATTATGAAGGAAGCAGTACTGAACTGACCTTTCAAGGAAAAAAATGATTCTGGGAAACAGAGATAAACAAGTAATGCTTATGCATTTTAGGCAGAGGTTAGACTTTATTAATGCTTGAATTAGGAGGCATAATATTCTTTGCATGGAATGTTTGGTAGCCTGACTTGAATGGAATCAATAATTAATGAAAAGAAGTAATGAGAAATAAGCACAGAAAATAGGGAAGGGAATAAGCATTTATTAAATGCCTACATGTGCTAAGTGCTTTAAAAATAAATCAATTGATCCTCAAAACAACCCTATGAAATAAGTGTTATTATGATGCTCATTTTTAAATTGAGGCAGAGATTAAATGATTTTTCTGGGATCACACAACTAGCAAGTATCTGAGGCTGGATTTAAACTCTGCTCTTCCTGATTCCAGGCTCTGTGCTTGATCATTGTGTCACCTGGTTGTCTGTATGTGTGTCTGCACTAAAGAGTTTATATTTTATAATGTTAAGGAGCCATTTGGAGAAGGAAATGATAAACCACTCTAGTTCCTTTGCCAAGAAAATCCTGAATAAGGTCACAGAGAGTCAGACACAAGTGATACAACTGAAAAAACAAAAATTAAGGAACCATTGAACATTTTTGAGTAGAAGAGTCACATAATCTGTTCTGTCCCTTAGAGAGAGAGATCATTTTGGCATTTGTGTTATAGATAGATAGGAGATGCTATGAGACCAGTTAGGAAATTGTATGTGTTAACTTGGGTAAATCATTAGCCCTTTCTGGGATTTGATTTCCCCATCTATAAAATTGGGAGGGTAATAATCAGGATTCACATGCAGAGAAAACATTGACAATATGTAGCTATATTCTTTAAGAGTTGTATCAAAATGGAATTGTTTGGGGAGATATTTTAAATGTAACAAAGAATCTTGATATTTAAAGGAAGCCTAGGGCAAAATTCATTTTTGCAGATAGGACTTGTTTCTTTTTTCTTTTTCCTTTTAAGACTCCTTTATTTCATCTGTTTTGTGAATTTAGAGTTTTAAAAATATATATTCATCAATTTTCTTAAAATTGGAAAGTCACTAGTGGATCTGTGATTTCCTTGGTGTGAGCACCCATTTACTAGTACAAATTGTAACCCTTCTACACCCTTCTTTAATGTGATTCTTGTCCATGTTCTATAACAATTGTTAGACTATTCATTCTCATTGTTGAGGAATACTGAGAGATCTGTTCCTTTTCCCTATTTGTTATACTTTCTTTAAATGCTCTCAGATGATCTGGCATGGGAAATGAGCACTTGACCATTTATGGCCCCTTAGATGCTTTGAATACTGCTAGGTTTTTGAAATTATGTTTTGAAAATAAACTCGTACTCTAAATCAGTGTTGCCTTTGATTTCTAGATCCCATCACTTGGCAAAAAAAGACCAAATGTCTGTGTGCTGAAGAGTTGTTGAAGTTCTTCTACTCTTCTTTCTAAACCAGCAAAACTTCTTTATGAAATAGTGATAGTCAGAATCAGTGTCTGTCGATTTCTTGTTTTTCATAGGTTGAGCTTATTTAAATTGTGGTTGTGGTAATTACAATATTTTCTCATATTTATCTTTTTTTTTCTAATGTGGCATTTATATTGGATTTTAAACTAGCCATTTATTCTACCTACTCACCAAAACTGAAATGGTTCCTAGACTAACTAACTACTTATTTCCTGTTGAGGTGTAGCCAAGAAAGGAAGGAAGGAAAGAAGGAAAGAAGGAGGGAGGGAGAAAATAAGGAAGGAAGGAAAGAAGGAAGGAAGGAAGAGAGGGAGGAAGGGAGGAAGAGAGAAAGGAAGGGAGGAAAGAAAGAAAGAAGGGAAGCAAGGGAAGGAAGGAAGAGAAGGAAATAAAGGAAGGAAGGTGGGAAGGGAAGGAAGAAGGGAGAGTAGAAAGGGAGGGAGGAAGAAAGAAAGGAAAAAAAGGGAAGAGAGGAGGGAGGGAGGGAGGGAAGGGAATGAGGGAAGGAAGGGAAGGAAGGAAAAAAAGAAAAAAGGAAGGGAAGAAGGAAGGGAAGAAAAAAGAAAAGAGGGAAGGAGGGAGGGAGGAAGAAAAGAAGGGAATGAAAGAATCAGGACAGAAAGGAGGGAAGGAAGGAAAGAGGGAAGAAAGGAGGGAAAGAAGGAGGGAAGGAAGGAAAGTACCAATTAGGCATCAGGGACTATTCTAAACTTTGGGGATACCCATATAAATATAGGCAAATGATAGTCCTTATATTCAAGAAGCTTTCATTTTCGAGGAGAAGACAATATATAAAAGATATCTGGAAAAATTGGTAGGAGGGTATCACTGGGACATTGTAAGAAGACAGGTGAGTGGTATGAAGGTTCATGTGTATGCAAAGAAAGTTCAATCAGAGCCAGGATGCCTTGGGGCAAAATTCAATGTTTTTGTTTGTTTTTGTTTTGATTTTTTTTTGGGGGGGGTGATGTTTGGAGGACCTGGAGATGATCCAAGAGTAAGGACATGTAATTGATTATTATACTGAGCTAAAGATAGTAGATATCTTTATGTTTAATAGACAGATTTGCATCTGTCCAGGTATCCATAAAATGATTTTTCATGTTGCGTCTGAGGATGTGATACCAATTCTAACAATTTCTTTATTTGCTCTTCTTAGGCGTATCACTGATCATCTGTTTATTGTCTGTAACTTCTTAAAAGCTCCTGTTTTCAGTTATGGTGAGAATGTCAAATTGGATGTGGTTCATTTCCTTTCGGGGTGTGTGATACTTGGTTGATTGTTGAATAAAGATTGCACATTAGAAGTGCCAGCAGTTAAATTAATGTTTGTAGGCAGTCTAAGAACTGTGTGATTCTTAGCACCTTCTGCCCCTGTTTCTAACTACTCTGCACACCATTCTTCCTGAAATGGTAGTTGAGGGGACAGATAAGTAACCTGTTTTATATTTTTTCTGCTTTCAATAAAATCTATGACCATAAAACATTTTTCTTGTTATTGTAACATTCTACCTTCATAAAACTTGTAGTGATGAATACATATAGCTCAGGTTGTGACATAAAGTTGAATGAGAAGTTGATTGTTACCCCCAACATGTATCTTAGGATTGAAAGGCCAAGAAAGAAGAGAGCAGGTTAAATTTTAATTTGTTATTTATTTATTTATTTATGGAGGCACCTGGGGTTAAGTGATCTGTCCAGGGTCACATGGCTAGTAAGTATTTGAGATTAAATTTGAACTTGTGTTCTCCTGTGCTCTATCCACTGTGCCACCTAGCTGCCCCTGAATTGCATTTTAGAAATTGCACTAAAGCAATCTCTGCTGTGAAATCTTCTCTTTTTTAATACTAATATTTTCCTAGTGATAACTGTCTGGCTGTGTATTATGGAATATTATCACTTCAGAAGAATCAACACTGCAATTTATCAGAAGGGAAATGGAAAGATGCATGGTGGCCATATATAAGCTTCAGGATATTATTAAAGATGACACTTGCATTTGAGAATTGTCGGGAACATATCATCAAGGAGAAGTATGTCTAGAACAAGAGATGGACTAGTAAAAAGAGTAAATACATGGCTCATACTGGTAGCCATGAAATATTAAAAGACTTAAAAGAAATACTCTAGCATCTATGGATGACTTAATGAAGGACAGTGACACAGGATCACAAAGTATTAAACAATCAAGAAACATTTATTCCTATGTGCTAGGTTCAATTTTAACAACCCCCTCCTCTTAAAGAGTTTTCATTCAATTGGGGGAGACAATACATATATAATACATGTTTGTGCATATATATATATACACACACAAACGTACATACATACATACATGAATACTCTCAAAGTCTCTCTTAAGAACTTTAGAATTGATTGTATGACATGAGAGACACTGCCATAGGTGTGCCTTCATCAGAGAAAGTGCTGTGCTCTATGAGCAAAGCAGAATTGAGCTAGGGAAATATGCAAAATTAGAGAGTCTACTCCAAATGTTCACAGGGACTATTTGTGTCTGACCTATGGCAGAACATTCTGAGCTCGAATCGGTCTGATCAGCCATAGTCAGACCTTATTAACTCAACTCTAACATGATAATGTCATTTTGGTCTTCTTTGAGGTGATGATAATGAAGATACCAGTGATGATGATGATAATGATGATGATGATAAAAATGATAGCACTTTTTGTCACATTTTATGGATGGTAAAATGCTTTTCTTTCAATTACCTTGTGAGGTAGGCGAAGTATTACTATTCCTGTTTTACAGATGAGAAACCTGAGTCACATTGTCACTTGACTATCACAGTGATGGAGCTTAGAATGGGAATTGCAACATTTGGGAAGCTCATTGAGGACCTCATTCAAGATATTTGAGTTTATAACCAGTGCCTCTGTCCACAACTTTCAATTTCCTTGAAGACCAGTAGATATGAGGTTATGAAAGCTATTTCTTCCTGTAGAGTCATTTACTAAAATCAAGTCATTTTCTTCAGCTACCCAGAATATTGTCTCACTATATACTTTGACCTAGATTTACAATGATGTAAAAACCTCTTGCCTTGCTGGTCTCCTTTATCATTACAACTTTCCTACTTCTTGATATAGTTCTGCCTCTGTCTCTTGGTATCTCCTCCCTCTCCTACATTTTTTGGTGACAGCTATTTCCTTATATAAGGTTGCTGTATCATATGTTCAAATCTGCCTTCTCCTTTCCCTTCCTCTAAAACCCAACTTCCTTTCATGTCTTAGTAGTAGCCATGGTTTTTCTTCATATATATATATATATATATATATATATATATATATATATATATATAAAAAAGATTCTTTCTTATGCATAGCAGTTATTAACACCTAATGTGGACCAGGCAAGATAGGTATTATGGTGTAATGAAGAGAGAAGAGATAGCTGACCTCAGAATCAAAGACACCTAGGTTAAAGTTATGTCGTAACACCCAATGACTATGTGACTCTACACAAGTAACTTAGCCTCTCAGTGTCTCCAGACAATTTTGCAGAGCAATCATTAATTTGTATTTGGAGTTTCTTTACCTGGAGTTGCCTACTCCAGTAAAATTATAGATGAAAATATAGTTTAAAAATTAGGCACTATGCTATGGACTGGGGGAATACAAAAAATGAAAATAAAAATGGACCATGAGGACCTCATATTCTATATTTGCATAAATGTTGGTCTGTCATAAAACAGGCCAGTCTTCTCTAGTTTTATATATCTAATAATCCCTAGCATTGTACCACCTTTCCAACTAAGCAAGGATTGGGGAGGGCATGGGAAGGAAGATCTTTTAATTTCCCTTTACATATTAGACATGTTATCAACCTTTATATCTTTGTATTTGAGCCAGTTTCTGTTCAGGATTGCCCTGCCCACCCTTCCTTTTATTCTATCGAAACTTTTGGCCACTGAAACACTTCAATACCTGGAATACTTTCTTTCAGATTTAGTTTGGGGGGGGGGAATCTAGGTAGCACAGTGGATAGAGCACCAGCTCTGAAGTCAGGAGAACCTGAGTTCAAATCTGGCCTCAGACACTTAACACGTCCTATCTGTGTGACCCTGGGCAAGTCACTTAAACCCAATTGTCTTAGGGGGAAAAAAAAAAAAAGATTTGATTGGGTTCATGATTTTATGTATGTAGATATGCTGTACACTGGTCTACATCACAGCCCAACCTCAACTTTGCATCTTGTGCACCTTTCATATATATATATATATATATATATTTTTTTTTCCCATAAAGATTCTCTGCATATCTTGGGAACTTTTCTCTCAGTTTTTAACTTTTGGGGAGGGGGTAGGGATGGAGCACTTGGGCTTATTAAACTATTCTGTGATCTGGATTATTTCTTTTTCTAGTTATGTAATTCTCATATAATTTATACCATTTATTGATTTAAAATCACTGTTGATAATATCACCATCATAAATGCCTATCATATACCTTTTCAATGCCCTTTGAATGATCTACAATTGGTTTTCTTAAGTGATACAGAAATGTTAGGATTCCAAGGAGGAAACTGAAAAAAATCCTCAAATGCTATTTTTCTTCTCCCTCTTTCCCTTCCTCCCTTCTTTCCTTCCTTCCCTCCTTCCTTCCTTCCTTTCTTCCTTCCTTCCTTCCTTCCTTCCTTCCTTCCTTCCTTCCTTCCTTCCTTCCTCCCTCCCTCCCTCCCTCCCTTCTTTTTTTCCTTCCTTTGTTTGATATTTCCTGTAAATTGTAGCATCTGGAGAAGTTCACCATTCACAGGGAATTGCTTTTTCATTTATGCACTAGAAATTCTCCATGAGTGTTGAATATTTTTGGTGAGCATAACTTTCCCTGTGTTCTGCCTCATTTAGTATCAATTGTCAGGGAACCACTCAACAGAGTTATCATCAAATTATCTTCTATGATTAAAACATATGGTTGCATTTTTATTTAATGAGTGAAAATTTTCAAAAATCAACAACTAACAAACTTAGTGGAATCTTGTATTCTATATACTTCTGACTCAGTTAAGTAAATATGAAGATATGAAGGTTTGCTATACTAAATCATTTGTGAAATCCAGCCTGTTCTGTTCTTATATTTTCATTAAATATATTCTATACATGAGCCTATAACATTCTTAAAAGACATTAAAAAATAAGAAAATAGACATTTGAGCTGCTAGCTATGTCCTCGTTCTCCTTTTATCAGGAATAATGCTGTCCATTTTACCTCAATTTATTTGGCATCTTTCCCTTTTTCAAATATCTTGAGAATTGATCCCTTAATGCTTTCAAAAGCTTTTAATCTCCATCAAGGATTTTTCCTGTGCTCATTTAGTCCAGTGTAGTTGCTCTACCTATCTTTATCTTCTTTCGTGTCATTTCTGTTTCATCAAAAAGCACATTAGCGATGAAGACGTTAGTGTTCAAATGTGGTCATCACTAATGAAAATAGTTTATTACAGGAGTGCTGACAGATATGCTCTCTTTTCCATCTGTTTGTAGTCCTCTTTCCAGTTTCATCTTTAATACTCTTAGGATGAGTTGGCTAAATTGACTCATGCCAAGTTTTCTGAAGATTGGTATTTACATTTTGTTATTCATCCTTCATTTTTGAAGAGACCCAATGACATCATGGGGTGATGTCTTGACTTGTGCATTAACTGGATATAAATGAGGAAGAATTGCACTAAGTCATCGGCTTCATGCTCTCAGAGTCATTGAAGTCCAATGGCAATACAAAAGTTGAGACAACTGGTGATAGCCCACCTTGGCATCTTTTATATTTGATTAAGCTCTAAGAGCACCTAGAGTGCCTATGGAGTGCCACAGCACCTGCTTCAGACACCTTTGTGGCTGTTGGAACATATTATTCTCATTCACCCTTTTTAGAGAAAGTCTTCACATGCTTGGAGTATACATCCCCCTTAATTGTAGGTTTCAAGCCTACTGATTACCCTCAACCTGGAGGAGCCATTTTCTGAGATGATTTTACTGGGACATGGCTGTTGTGTATGCTATAGCTTCTTAGAGACATAGGTTAGAATTGGGTAACAGTTGGATACCAAAGATAGTTGAGTACCTGTGGAAAGGTCTCAGCAAGCCTTCTCACCAGAGGTGCTAGCCTTTCCTGAATACCCTATATAGTCATTCTATCTACTACTCTTTAAGGTATTATAAAATGAAACTGATCATAATCTTCTGTGAGTCTCCTCAGTGAAATTTTGTAATTGAGTTTATATTCTCAGCTGGTATTCATTTTTGCTAAGAAGATAGTTTGCTGACTAGAAATTTCTGGGCTCCTTTGTCCTTTTTATAGTTTCTATCTTTAAATGACTATGGAAAAATAGATGATATCAATGTCTTTTCCTTTAACTTTTCTTCATTTTTAATCACCATTAATTTTTGTGATTAAATTAGCTTGGAGCTGAAATTTAGACAACACTCTCTTTTTATCTTTTTCCTTTTTCTGGATTGGTGTTGATTTTGACCTTTGTTCTGAATAGTTCATGATCTGACTGCACTTGGATAATTACTTGGCAATTATTCCCCCATAAACCAATTTTGTTTTGAATCTGGTCCTTTGTAATTCTGTATGTCTTTTTATGAGTCAGAACATTAAGCAATGAAACTTTAGTTAAGTTTCAATTTTCCAGTAATGAAGTCTGGAGGAAAAAGTATTCTATGCCTCTCAATGGATGGGAATAATAAACTACAGAGTTTTACTGAGATGATCAGGTTGGCAGGTGGTGTTAGGGTGATCATCGTTTATGGGTTCTAGCTCTCATGATGCTAATGGGATGAAGCCCATGATTCCACTATTTAATAAACTGATTCTGCTGCTGTTCTCCATTTCCGATATCAAGAGGAAATACATTCAGAACAAGATAGTATATTTGCATATGCTAAACGTTAGCTTATAATTTCTAAAGGAACAGATTGTTCAGTTTTTTCAAGAAATATCTATATTAATACAAAAATCCTAAATAAAATATAAAGTAAAAAATTACAATGATATATTATAAAGATTATACATTATGATCAATTGGGATTTATACTAGGATTTGCAAAGATGGTTCAACCTAAGAAAAAATATTTACATAATTTATTAAATCAATAATTTCAAAAAATCATTATTATGTCAATAGATAAAAAGCTTTTGATAAAGCTCACCACTAATTTCTATTCTGAAAGTATTGGTATAAATGAACTTTTCCTTAAATTGATAAAAAAAATTTATCTAAAATTATCAGCAAGCCTTATTTGTAATGGGGATAAACTAGAAACTTTCCCAGTAAGATCAGATATGAAACAATATTGATACCAATATTATTCAATATTTTATTGGAAATCCTTGCAGAAAGAAGAAAATAAAATTAGAACAATAAGAATAGGGAATGAGGTGATAAAAGTATCTCTTTTTGTATTCTTCAAATATTATGTTCTTGGAAATATATTTAGAAAATCCTAAAAACTCAACTTAAACATTGGTTGAGCAATTAATATTTTAGCAAAGTAGTGGGATATAAAGTAATCAACATAAATCGTAAGCATTCCTCTCTCTCTGTCTCTCTCTCTCTCTTTCTCTCTCTCTCTCTCTCTCTCTCTCTCTCTCTCTCTCTCTCTCACACACGTACATGCGATCTTTGAAAGGAGAGACCTTAGACAATATAAAATATCTTGAAGTACATCTGTTGAAACAAATCCAGTAACTATGTAAACAAAATCATAAAATAAAACTTTTTACAAATAAAATCAGATTTAAATAATTGGAGACATACTAATTGTTCATGGGTAGGCAGGGCCAATATAACAAAAAATGACTATTTTATTAGTATCATACCAATTAAATCAATATTTATTTTACTGAATTAAAAAGATAATAAAATTCATTTAGATAAAACATAAAGATAAGAATAGCAAAGGAAATAATGGAAAAAAGTATAAAGGAAAAAAGATTTAGCAGTAACATCTTAAATAGCATTATAGGATAATAATCAAATTTATCTGGTATTGACTAAGAAATAGAAAAGTAGATTAATGGAATACAGTAAGCATACAATTTACAGCAGAAAATAAGATTATATAAGATAAGAATATATATATATAAGATATATATATATATATATATAATAAGATAAGAATATATATATATATATAAGATAAGAAATTTGCTTTTATTAAGTAGATGGCAAGATTTGTGGATAAGAATTCATTATGTGATAAAAATTGTTGGAAAACTTAAAAGCAATGTGACAGAAAGCATGGATCAATTTCTCACACCATTTATTAAAACTACAAAATGGATAGATGACCTAGATATAAAGAGACATTTTACAAGAAAATTAGAACATGGAACATATTACCTATAAGACTTATGGATAGTGAATACTTTATGAATAAATAAGAGATAGAGAACAACAATAAGTGTAAAACAAATAATGTTGATTAAATTAAGTCAAAAAGTTTCTACACAAGGGAGACACAGAGTAGAAAGTATTCCACATGATGGGGGAATCTAGTGGGAAACTCACATCCAAGATAAACAGCAGGTGCTATTCTGTCATGGTTCAGAAGCCAGTGGAGCAATGGACTAGCTGTAAGACATCCAGCACAATTACAGATGGCAAATATCGAGCCTCTGAACCCTAGATAATGTGGGACGTGGCCATGCTCACCCAATATGGGACATAAGCAGGAAGCACTACTCCCAGAGCAGCATGAAAAAGCTATTACCTGTATAGGAAACTTGGGGCAATATCCCTTTTCCCCTAAGAGTAGACCTCAACCTTTAAAAAATTAGCAAAAAAAGGAAAAAGAGCTCTGACAATAGATAGATTTTATGGACGCAGGGAATAACAAACCTCAAACTCTGAAGACACTAAAGGCAAACATCTCTAGATGAAGTCTCAAAGGGTGATATAAGTTGGTCTCCATGTTATAATGCTTTCTTAGAAGAACTTAAAAAAGATCTTAAAGGAGAGTTAGAAGAAAAATGGGTAAAGCAAATGAGAGCTCTGGAAAAAAATACACAGAAAATGGTACGAAGAAAATTACTCCATAAAGAATAATTTTGCCAACATGGAAAAATAAAATAACTCTTGAAAAACAGAATTTCTCAGATGGAAAAAAAATCCAATGACGAAAACAATTCATTAAAAAGTTCAATTGGCCAAATGCAAAGAGAGATTTTTAAAAGCTAACTGAAGAAAATAATTCACTAAAAATTAGAACTGAACAAAAAAATGAATGACTTAATGAGACATCAAGACTCAGCCTAACAAAACCAAACCAATAGAAAAAATGTAAAAAAAAAAAAAAAAAAAAACTCATGGGAAAAACAACTGATCTAGAAAATATATCCAGGAGAAACAATCTAAGAATTGGTGGACTCCCTGAAAACCATGATGAAAAAAAGAGCCTAGATAACAGTTTTCAAAAATCATCAAGGAAAACTGCCCTATAGAATCAGAAGGTAAAATAGCCATTGAAAGTCAACTGATCACCTCCTGAAGGAGACCAAAAAAATGAAAACTCCAAAAAGTATTTCAGCTAAATTGCAGAATTATCAGATCAAGAAGAAAATATTTCAAGCACCCAGAAGGAAACAATTCAAATATCGAGGTGTCTCAATCAGGACAGCTTCCATTTTAAAGGATTCAAGGCCCTATTATATAATATTTTGGAGGGCAAAGGGACTTGAACTACCATCAAGAATCAACTATCCAGCAAAATTCAGCATTATCTTTTGGGGGAAAGATGGACATTCATTGAAATAGGGGATTTTCATGTATTTTTGATGAAAAGACCAGAGCTGAACAGAAATTTCATCTTCAATTAAAGAATTCAAAAGAAGCATAAAAAGGTAAAAAGGGAAGAAAATAAACTATGATTTTTAAAGATTAAAATATTTACACTGCATTATGGGAAGATGATAGTTCAATTCCTGTTTATAGCAGAAATGAAAGGAGTGAACTTTCCACCAATGAAAAAGAAATTAGAGCAATAATTATGAGCTATTTTGCAAAACTGTATTACAATAAATCTGTTGAAATCGATGAATACTTACACAAATAAAAATTGCTCAGATTAATGGAGGAGGAAATAAATAGTACCACTTTAAAAAAAAAAAAAGAAATTGGAGAAGATATTAATCAACTCTCTAAGTAAAAATCTCCAAGGTCAGATGGATTTACATGTGAAGTCTACCAAACATTTAAAGAACAATTAATTCCAATACTATGCAAACTATTTGGAAAAATAGGGAAAGAAAGAGTCCCATCAACTTTCTTTTATGACACAGATGTGTTGCTGACATTTAAACTAGGTAGGGTCAAAACAGAGAAAGAAAATTATAGACCAATATTGATGCCAAAATCTTAAATAAAATATTAGCAAAGAGATTATAGCAAGCTATTACCAGGATAATATACCATGACCAAGTAGGATTTATACCAGGAGTACAGGACTGGTTCAATATAAGGAAAACTATTAGCATAATTGACTATATCAATAACCAAACTAACAAAAATCATTTGATTATCTCAACAGATGCAGAAAAGGCATCTGATAAAATCCAACATCCATTGCTATTAAAAACATTAGAGAATATAGGAATAAATGTACTTTTCCTTAAAATGTTCAGTATCATCTATTTAAAACCACCAGAAAGAATCATATGTAATGTTGACAAACTAAAACCATTCCCAATAAGATCAGGGGTGAAACAAGATTGCCCACTATCACCATTATTATTCAGTATTGTATTAGAAATGTTAACTTTGGCAATAAGAAAAGAAACAAAGAGATTAAATGAATTAGAATAGGTAATGAGGAAACCAAATTATTACTCTTTGCAGATAAGATGGTGTACTTAGAGAATTCTAGAGAATCAATTAAAAAGTTAGTAGAAATAAGTCATAACTTTAGCTAGATAATATAAAATATGTGGGAGTCTATCTGCCAAGACAAATCAGGAACTATGGGAACACAATTACAAAAGACTTTCCACACAGATAAAGTCAGATCTAATCAATTTGTAAACTATCTAGTGCTCATCAGGAGGATGAGCTAGCATAACAAAAATGACAGTTCTATTTAAATTAATCTATTTATTCAATGCCAAACCAAACAAATTCCCAAGAAATTATTTTACAGAACTAAAAAAAAAAAAAAGTTCAACAAAAGTTCAAGAATTTCAAGGGAATTAATGAAAAAAATACAAACTAAGGTGGCTTAGCTCTACCACTCATAAAATTATGTTATAAAGCAGCAGTCATCAAAACCATCTCGTACTGGCTAAGAAACAGAGTAGTCAATCAGTGGAAAAGGTTAGATTCACAATAGTCTGTAAAGGGCTGAAACTCTTAAAAGGTGTGCTTGAATCAGACATCCAAGCACTTAAGACTAATTATCTATTGGACAATAACTCTATTAGCATGTTTGGAATTTCTCTTCTCACAGTTGATCCCAATCCCAAACTCAATGCTTGGGATTAAGAGAGTTGTAGGTAAAGATTAGGGGATGGAGTGAGAGAGGCAGAGAACTTTACTTGGCCTCAGGACGGGGAGGAGAAAAGTATGGAGATTTGTGGATATTCTGGACTCTAGAATCAAGGAAGGATCTTTGGCAAAACTCCTGGCAGTTTTGTCCATATCCTTCACTTCTCCCCCTAAAGACCAAGGACTTTTGCTTATCCTGACTCTGGCTGATTCTGAGGCCTTCAGGGAGCTAGCCCAGACTTCAGAATAGTCAATGATACAAGCTTCTGGGATAAAAACTCACTATTTGACAAAATTGCTGGAAAAACTGGAAAATAGTATGTCAGAAACTAGGCATTGATTGACCCACACAACTTCTTTAACCAATATAATATCAAAATGGGTTTATGATTCAGACATAAAGAGTGATACTATAAGCATATTAGAAGAACAAAAGATAGTCTATTTCTCACATCTGTGGAGAAGGAAGGAGTTTGTGGCCAAAGAAGAACTAGTGTACATAATGGAATATAAAGTGGATAATTTTGATTGTATTAAGTTAAAAAAAATTTATACAAACAAAACCAATGCAGACAATATTAGAAGGCAAGCACTAAACTAGGAATTTTTTTTTACATCCAAGGATTCAGAGAAAGGGCTCATTTCTAATATATAGAGAGAATTGACTAAAATTTATAAAAATGTAAGTCATTCTCCAATTGATAAATGATCAAGTAATATGAACAGACAATTTTCAAATGAAGAAATTAAAACCATTTCTAGTCAATGAAAAAATGCTCAAAATCACTATTGATCAGAGAAATGCAAATTAAAATATTTCTGAGGTATCACTACACACTTTCAGATTGGCTAAGATGACAGGAAAAGATAATGGTGAATGTTGAAGGGCATGTGGGAAAACTGGGACACTGATACATTATTGGTGGAGTTATGAACTGATCCAATCATTTTGGAGAACAATTGGGAATTATTCCCAAAGGGCTATAAAACTATCCATATCCCTTGTTCCAGCAGGGTCTCTAGTGGACCTATACCCAAAGAGATCATAAAAAAGGAAAAGAATCCATATGTACAAAAATGTTTGTAACAGCTTTTTTTGTAATGTCAAGGAAATGGAAACTGAGTGGATGTCCATCAATTGGAGAATGGCTGAATAATTTATGGTATATGAATATTATGGAATATTATTGTTCTTTAAGAAACTATTAGCAGCATGATTTCAGAGAGCCCTAGAGAGACTTATATGAAATGATACTAAGTGAATTGTGTAGAACCAATGGAGCATTGTATAAAGAAACAGTAAGATTATATGATGATCAATTCTGATGGACATAGCTCTTTTTAACTCAGATCAGTTTCAATAGTCTTGTGATGAAGAGAATCATCTGCACCCTGTGGGGATCAAGTATGGATCATAGCAAAGTATTTTCATTTTTTTGTTATTTGCTTGCATTTTATTTTCTTTTTCATTTTTTTCCTTTTTGATCTGCCTTGCACAGCATGATAATTTTAGAAACATGTATAGAAGAATTGCATATGTTTAACATATATTAGCTTACTTCCTGTCTAGGGGTGGGGGTGGGGGTGGGGGCAAGGGAAGGAAAAAATTAGGAGCACAAAGTTTTGCAAGGGTGAATGTTGAAAATTATCTTTGCATATGTGTTGAAAATAAAAAGCTTTAGTAAAACAGAAAAAAAGTTTCTGAACCAATAAAACATATAACCAAAATTTGATGGAAATCAGAAAATTTTGTATAATTTCTTATAGAAAGTTTATCAGAAAAAAAGGTCTCATCATATATAAAAATTTTGTTAACTATATAAGGAGTCATTTTTCAATTCATAAATAAAAATTTTCCAATATGTAAACATATTCTATATATATTCACATATATAATATTCTAAATCATTATTGATTAGAGAAATGCAGATTAAAACAACCTCAAGATATCATTTTATACCTACCAAATTGATAAAATGATAGAAAGGGAAAGTGACAAATATTGGAGGAGAGGTAGAGAAATTGGATTACTAATTCATTATTGGTGGAATTATAAAATGATCCAATTATAAAATGATATTGGAGAACAATCTGGAATTATTCCCATAGAGTTATTAAACTGTATCTACCCTTTGACTTAGCAATATCATTACTTGTTCTATTTCCAAAGATGATTAACATAAAAAGAAAAAAAAAGCCTATATGTTCTAAAATGTTTATAGCAGCTCTCAGTGGGGTGGCAAAGTGGAAATTGCAGGAATGCATATCAGTTGGGGAATGCATGAATAAGTTGTGGTATATGATTGTGATAGAATACTACTATGCTATAAGAAATGATAAGCTCAATAATTTAGAAAAGCATAGAAAGTCTTGAATGAAATAATGAGGAGCAACATGAACACACCCAAGAGAACATTGTATGCTGTAATAGTAATATTATTTTATGAATATATTTGAGTGAATAAGTTAATTTGTCTACTATAAGTACCCAAATTAACTATAAAGGACATGTGGAGAAAGACACTACCTACATCTACAGAAAGGACTGAAAAATTGAATATACACATACTTATTTGTGTCTAATGGTAGCCAACTTTAGGGAGGAGAGGAGGAAGGAACAAAATAATAAAGGAAAAAAAGAAATTTTCATGATAATTTGTTGTGTATTTGAAAGGAATATCAATCATCTTTTTTTATCGTACTAAGTAATGGAAATGTTTGTTTCATTCCAGAAATTAAAAATAAAATTAAATAAACATCTATTAAGGGTCTACTATGCCTAAGCAACTATGTTAGGTGGGATGATAATGACTAAAAAAAGTCAATTCACTGCCTCAAATAGCTTTCATTCTACTGAAGGGATAAAACCTTTGTAAAAACAAGTAAATGAAAGGTATTTTGAAGAGGAAGGTAGCATTAACTGAGGAAGTCAAGGAATAATTCATGGTTCAGTTCGATACTTGTGGTAAGACTTGAAAAAGACAAGAATTCTGAAAAATGAAAAGGAACACACCAGGCAAAAGGGAGCACTTTATGCACACCGTGCAAGAAAAAAAAGAAGATGCTTATTTGATGTAATGTGAATTAAAGGAGTTAAGACTGTGAAAGAAGAGGAAAGAAGCTATTGAAGACCTTTGGAGGGAATAGTGACTTAGTCAAGTCTGTGTCTTAAGAAGATAATTTTGAAAAGGAAGACTGGAGACAGGACAAATAATTATGAGGTTCTTTCTATAGTTTTGAAAGGCATAGTAAGTATCTGAACTTGGATTAAAACCATGTAATTATAGAGTAAGACCAGATGGAAGAGAAGTTACAGACTAGTGAGAAAGTTACTGAATTGTACCTTAATATATATTATTGTCTTTTAAAAACATGCTTTAAAATATTAACCTTTCATGTGAGTTCTGAAATCATTTTATGAAAAATTGTTGCATTGAAAAATGTGAGAAGTATGTTCATTTCTATTTCCATCCAATGTAACCCTACCAATTGGTATTATGGACCACCTGCTTGTGGCACATTACTGTCACCTGCTGGCAGCACACCTATTTTATAAATTCAGTTTTTGTTTGTTTATTTAAGAAATGGAAAAAAAAATAAATCCTTTGTTGGAAACCACACTATAGAATTAAAATCCTGCATTGATATCACACAATGTGGTCAAGGGCAAGAAATAGTTAAACATAAATCTGCCCTAGGACACTAAAGTAGTTACTGTGCTATCAACAAATAGATACATATTAAGTAAAGTAGAGATGAGTGGAGACAAAAAGCAGGGAATAAAGAACAAATCATTGGCAACATGGAAATGCACTCATTAGGGCTTCATTACATCTTGGCTTATTTGATGGAGGCCATTTAGTTCTGTGCATGAAAATCCTATGGACAGAAGAGGACCATGTCAGGGATACTTGGAAGTGGACTGATCAAGTAGGACAGGGAGCCTGAAGACAATGATGTTGTAATACTCCAGGGAGAAATATGGGTGCAGACTGGGACAAGAGGATCAAAATTGCAAGGGAGGAGAGAGAGATAGACAGACACACACAGAGAGACAGATAGACACACACACACACACACACAGAGACAGATAGACAGAGACAGAGACAAAGAGAGAGACAGGCAGAGACTGAAACACACAGAGAAAGACAGAGATTCAGAGAAAGAGAGATGGAGGAAGGTAGAGAAGGAGGGAAGGAAGAAGGGAGGAAGGAAGGAGGGAGAGAGAGTGAGAGTGAAAGGGGGAGGGAGGGAAGAAGAAAGGAGGGAAAGAAGATTCAAATACTTGGAGAAACTTGGGAAAAAATCTACCTCATGGGAATATTAGAGAGGATTAGTTAGCTCTTAAACAACTGCAAAGAGCCTTTTGTTTGTAGAGACAGGCATTTTAGAAAAATATTATCTTATAATTCTTTCCTCTTAATAGTGTCCTTCATCCTAATGTCTAATACAAAATATTGGCATCTAAAAATGCTGTTGTTGTCTCTTCTCCATGGTGATTTCAATTTGGGTACATTAAGAAGTAATCAAAAAGCATTCTGCCACTCTTGGGAATAAAACTATATCTCCTTAGTGATGAGGGGGCAGGTTTTTCAAAGTATGCCATTGAATCGTAGGCTGAATCTCCTTAGCTGTGTGAAATAGCTCTTCTGAGTCACAATTCTTAATGGATATTTGCTACATCCAGGGATGCCCCTGGACTACCCACATGCAAGAATTTCAGGCATGCACAATGGGATCCCCTCCAAAACCTTCTCCATTGGGCTTCTCCCTCTGTACCCTGCAGCATCTTATGAAATATAAAATATAATGAAACATTCAAGTGTTTGTCATTCTCCTGGTGGGGTTTCTGCAGGAATGCAGCAGTGTACCCTCAAGGAAGCTTTCATTTCATTAGTCTCCTCTGCCTTCTGAGAAGGGTTGGGGAGCAGCAGGACAGAACTGCCTTCACTGGTTGGCAGGTGAAATCTCTTCTCAGAATCCTGTTCTTCACCATCTTACAGAAGTGATGTTGAAAATATGATTGCATATCATGGAATAAAATTGGAGTCATTAGTGCCAAGTCTTCTCTACCTCAGTTGTTTGAGATAGATCCAGGCTCTATGAAGATGGTCCTAGGACAGAAGTTCTTTTTTATGCTAATAGCATTTTTGGTTTTCAAAATACATGCAACAATAAATTTCAACATTCATCCTTGCAAAATTTACAAAAAGGGCTGCTACAAACAATTTGTATATGTGAGTCCTTTTCCCTTTTTTATGATCTCTTTGGGAGACAGACTCAATAGAGACCCTGCTGGATCAAAAGATATGAGAGGGTAATAGCCCTTTGGTTTAGTTCCAAATTGCTCTCCAGAAGAGTTGGATCAGTTCACAATTCCACCAGCAATGTATCAGTGTCTCAGTTTTCCCACATCCCTACCAATATTTATTTTTCTCTTTTTCTGTCATCTTAACCTATCAGAAAGGTGTGAAGTGGGTAACTCTGAATTGTCTTAATTTGCATTTCTCTAATCAATAGTGTTTTTTTAGAGCATTTTTTTATGACTAGAAATGACTTTAATTTCTTCATCCTGAAAATCATCAGTTCATTCCCTTTGATCATTTGTGAATTGGAGAATGACTTGTATTCTTATAAATTTAAATCAATTTTCTATATATTTTAGAAATAAGGTGTTTATCAGAAACCTTGGATTTAATTTTTTCTCCCTCAGTCTTCTGCTTCCCTTCTAATCTAAGCTGCATTGGTTTTGTTTGTATAAAATCTTTTAAATTTAACATAATCAAAATTATCCATTTTGCATTTCATAATGTTCTCTAGTTATTCTTTGACCATAGATTCCTTCCTTATAGGACGGAAGTTGGGACCAAGAACTTGTTACTGGTTTTTAGATATTTTGATAATTATATTTCAATATAATTGGTTTCCTTTGTAATTTTATATATTTCATTTTATGTATTAAAAAGCACTTTAAAAAATTGTGTGTTTAGACTTCACCAGACTTTTTATGAGATACATAATACAAAAAGATAAAAATACTTGATCTATATCATCATATCACACATGTAAATGTTGAAAAGGCCTTAGGAGTCATTGAGTCCAAGCCCCTTGGACAAGAAAATGTGGTATAGGGAGTATAGAGAGTTCTATAGAGTCAGGAAGTTCAGAAATATCTAAATTAGAGTTTGAACCCAGGCCTTTATAGATTTCATTTCAATTGTTCTATCCCCTACACTACATAAAGACGGATATGAGCAGGCAAGGACCTGTTGATCTCAGGTCCTTCCATGTGCAATTTATATAGAGGGAGTTACATATAATGGCCCAATGGAGAAGATTTTGGAGGCAATCTCATCATTCATATCAGAAATTCTTGCACTCAAGTGGCAACATTTCCTCTGTATTTGGGGATTTTATTTGGGGATGAAGGTATCCCTTGGTGCTTCCAATATCTGGAAAGTTGATTGGTTGGTTGGCTGTTATCCTTCATTCTCAAAAAGGATCAAAATGACATCACTAGGTAAGAATCAAGTTACAGTGCGTCCAACTATGGCTGATCAGACCAGTACAAGCTCAGAAGGCTTAACTTTAGGTTGGGCACAAATAGTCCATGTAAACAAATCAGGGTGGCTTCTCTAAATTTGTGGGGTGTGTGTGTGTGTGTGTGTGTGTGTGTGTGTGTGTGTGTGTGTGTTTGAGCTTCAATTCTGCTTGCTTATTGAATACAACACTTCCTTTAATGAGGAGACACCATGTTGGTAGGTCCTGTGTAAATATCTCCCATATGACATATTCAATTCCAAAGTTCTTGAGACTATTTGAGAATGTCCTTTTATCACTTGTATTCAGGAAGTACTGTAGCTTAGAATACCATTTTTCATAACCAAGGAGATTCCATCTACTGCTAGGTACATATTTTGAAGAATCTATCTCACATCTCTAGAAAGATATAGTTTTATTCTCATAAGTTTTATTTCCCCATTGAACTGAGTTTTGAAAGAAGGCAGAAGATGAAGAAGCAGAGGTAAGAAAAAGAAGGATTATGTCCTGAGAAATAGCGAATTGATTTGTACAGATTCATGAGGTGGAGTGTGTGATGAAGAGAAAATGTAACTGGATTGTAGGATGAGTAGAGAGAAATTAAGATTAGAAAGTTAGGAATGAATTAATTTATGAAGAGTTTAAATGCAAATCAGATAATTTTACACATGATTCGAGAAGTAAAAGAGAGCCACTGGAGTTTAGTGATAAAGAGGATGACATGGGTAGACCTTCACGTTAGGAGAATCTCTTTGAATTGGGCATGATAGTGCAAGTCTGTAATCCTTTCTTCCCTGGATTCTGAGGCAAGGTGAATTGCTTGAACTTAGGAAGTTTCAGTTATAGTAGGGCTAATGCCAAACCAATGTTTACTCTGTGTCTGGCACCAATATGGTGAACTCTGAGTGAATGAATGAGAGGAGTTCCAGGCTTCCAAGGAAGATCAAATTAGTCAAGATCAGAAATGAAACAAGTCAAAGCTCTTATGCTGATCAGTAGTATGGATCTTTTAAACAAAAAATAAACAAGGAAGAAGTTAGATAGTTGAATAAAATTTTAGAAGAGTCAGATATGAACTCTGGTGACCATTGAATGAGAACAGAAAGGAACCTCGATATTTCTCTGCTGTCTGTAGCTTTGTTACAAAATCTGAACATGAATTTGGACAAAAACACCTGACAAATAAATGCATAAAAAATAAATTTTAAACACATCTTTTGTGTGCTACAATGCAATAAAAAACTTTATGTAATAAGGACTGCTGATGAAATGATTAAAAATTAATTGGAAACAATAGTTATTTTCATTAAAGATTATAACAACAATGAAACAATTTCAGGGGTTTGATCAGGGCAGTCCTTAGGAGACAATTTATATCTCTAAACATTATCATCAATTGAGAAAACAGAAAGCAACAAAACAAGAAAACCAATTAAGCATATAGCTTTAAAAAAAGCCCATGAAAATAAAAAATTCCAATTAAATACCAAATAGAAATCATAAAAACCAAAGAAGAAATTAACACATCAGAAAGAAACAACATGAATAAATAAAACTAGCTTCATTAAAAAAAAAAAAAAACCTCTATGAAAGAGATAACATAAACCTAATTTAAAAGAGAGGAAAACCATATAATTAGGATCATCATGAAAACTATGATTTCATTGCAAATGAAGAAAAAATAAAGAAAAATTTAGAATCACTTTGCCCAATTACATGCCAAAAAAAACTAACAATTTAAATGAATTGGACACTTACAAAAATATAGAATTTCTAAATTAATAAAACAAGAAATATAGGAGTTAAACAACTCATATCAGAAAAATAAATATAATAAATTGAATTCTCCAAGGGGGAAACATAAACAAATTGAGGCACAAGATGGATTGGCAAGTAAATTTTTCAAATATTAATTTTATTTATTTATTTATTTATTTTTTGCTGAGAACTTGCCCAAGGTCACATACCTAGGATGTGTTAAGTGTCTGAAGCTAAATTTGAACTCAGATCCTCCTGACTTCAGAGCTGGTGCCCTATCCACTGTACCACCTAGCTGCTTCACAACATTTAATTCTAATACTATATAAAAAGCATTTAAAAGTTGGAAAACAAAGAGTCCTGACAAATTTCTTTTATGATATAAAAATGGCCTTGATACTGAAACCAGGAAGAAATCAAAACAGGGAAATAAAATGGTAGCCCAATGTCCTTAATTAATATTGATGCAAAAAGTTTAAACAAAATAGTAGCAAGACTACAGTTTATATATGAGAAAGATTAGAAACTATGACGAAGTTGAATTTACATCAGAAATTCAGAGTTGGTTCAATATTAGAAAAGCTAACTGATCACATTAATAAGAACAACAAAAATCATAGGATTATATCAAAAGATCCTTATGAAAATTTAGATAAGACATTTATGTTAGAATATAAGGGAAAATAGATATTTCTTTATGATAATAAATATTATTTGTTTAAAACCAAGAATTAGTATTATATGTGGGGATAAATTAGAAGTTTTTCAAATACAGAGATAAAACAAGATGTCCTTTACAATTTCTTTGATATAGATTTAGATATGTCAGCAATACCAATACCAGCAATACCAATAAGATAAGAAAAAGAAGCTGTAGGAACATACATATACAAATAGAAACAAAATTATTGTCTTTTACAAATCACATGTTGGTTTACATGGAGCACTTGAGAAAAGGTTCAGAAAAGTTGCAGAATATATAATGAACCAATGCTTAAAATTATCAGCATTTTGGAATTTTATTAATAAAAATAGGAAGAAATAGGAAGAGAAATTTCATTATGATTACAAAGACATCAGAACTATGTAAATATATCTACCAAATATTGTACATAGAAATAAAAGCTTTATAAATACTTAGAAAAAAATTAGTTGCTCATGAATAATTGTCTAAGGTAACATACTAAAAATATACTTAACGTTAATATACTAAAATATTATTATAACCTGACTCAATGTTTACTGTCATGCCAAGCAAGTTAACAAAGGACTACTTTTAGATCTGGAAAGAATAATGAATTTAATCTGGAGGGGAAACAAAAGGTCAAGAATCCAAAGAGAAATAAAAAAGTGGAAAGGGTCTGTAGAAGTACCAGTTATGATATTATATAACAAAGCAGTAATCGTCAAAACAATTTGGTAATGTTTAAGAAATAAAGAGTCTGCTCAATCTAACAAGTGGGTACAGTAGCCTCAGGATATGTATCAGGATAATATTTTAAATGCACAAAATAAAATATATAAAATTATAAAGAAATCGGCTATATTGAAATATAGTTATCAAAGCATCCCCCACTCGTCCTCTTTCCCCCCCAAAAAAAACTCCCCAATAAGAACAATAACTGCTTGGCTCCCAGATTAATAACTGCTGTCCTAGATCCACCTCCTTATGGATAGTTCAGACCTGGAGCAAACAAGGCTTGTCACTAATGACCTCAACTTTACTCCATGATATGCAATCTTTTCAATATCACTTCTGTATGATGGTGAAGAGTAAGATTATGAAAAGAATTTCACCTGTCAACCAGCAACTGGAAGCAGGTCTGCCCTGCTGCTCCCTAACCCTGCTCAGAAGGCAGAGGAGACTAATGGGATAAGAGCTGCAGTGAGTATACACTGCTGCATTCCTGCAAACCCCACCAGGAGAATGTCAAGCACTTCAATGTTTCATTATATTTTATATTTCATAGGATGCTGTAGGGTACAAAGAGAGAATCAAATCTAACAGCCCAATGGAGGAGGTTTTGAAGGCAATTTCATCCTGCATACCTGAAATTCTTGCACGTGAAATAGTCCAAGGGCATCCCTGGACATAGCAAATATCTATGAGGTGTGGTAGCTGTGACTGCTGTTCCTTCCAATACACAGTTCTTTACCAGACAATCATGAAAGCTATATTCTTTTTCCATTTCAACTCCTTGGTAAATCATTTGAGTTTTTCATTTTCCTCTACTGTCAAATACCTCATCCTCTTAAACTATCATCAATTAAACCTTGCCAAATCTTAAGCCAGCATCACTCCCACCTTCTGCCTCTTTCACTTCTGTTCATATGCTGCTGAATGGCAGGACCATGCTGATTATGTCTACTACATGTTGTTTTCTTTTCCTTTTTTTTACTTTTAAAATTTCATTCAAATTAAACTAATTTTGGTGTGAAGATAATGAAAATCCATCTTCTCTTCTCCATATTCCACTTTGCACACTAAAAAAGGAAGACAAACAAAAATCTTATAACAAATATTCTTAGGCAAAACACAAAGCAAACCAAAACAACCACTTCATCAACAATGTCCAAAATATATATAACATAGTATTCATATATATATATATATATATGTATATAGTATATATACCTATCTCCTACACACACAGATGTCTCATTCTGCAACTTGAGTATCACCTCTCTATAAAAAGGTTGGCAGCATATTTCATCATGAATGAGATGCAGAATCACCTAGAATCATCCTTGGTCATTGTAGTGATACGATTTCTTTTTTTCTCAGGTTTTTATTTTTTATTTTTTCTAATATTGTTTGTAATTTTATGAATTATTCTCCTGGTTCTATTCACTTCACTCTGCATAATTTCATACATATCTTACCAGGTTTTTCTAACTTCATAATTTCTTAATTAGCATTCAAAGCAATATTTTTTCAGTCACTGCTTAATTAATAGATATCCCATTAGTTTCCAGAAATATTTTTGTTCATGTGAGTTCTCTTCCTCTAATTTCTCTAGTGGATAGATCAACCAGTGGTATTACTGGGACAAGGGGCAGGCACAGTTATATAGTTCTTTGAGCACTGTTCTAAATTGTTTTTTTTTTTCCAGAATGAATATGCTAGTTCATAGCTCCTCCATTAATGTATCTGCTTTTCCACAACGCTTCCAGCATTTATAGCATTTATAATTTTCCTTTTTTTTTTGTTTTTTGCCAACTTTGCCAAACTTATGGGTGTAAGAAAGAACCTAGAGTTATTTTAGTTTGTATTTCTCTAATTATTTGGAGCTAATTTTTATGGATATTGATAACTTGGATTTCTTTCTCTAAAACCTACCTCTTTATCTTTGACAATTGATCAATTAGAGATTGTTTCTTATACATTTTGAATCAATTCCATATATATTTCTGAAATGAAAATTTTATCAGAGAAACTTGCTGCCAAGAGGTTTTCCATTAATTACCTGTTTCGCTTCTAATTTTAGCTGCATCAGTTTTGTTTGTGAAAGTTTTAATTTTATGCAAATTTCCATTTTACCTTCTTTGATCTCCTGTCTTTATTGTTTTGTCATAAACTCTTCCCCTTTCCAAAGCTCTGAAAAAAAAGGCACAAAAGAGATTCCAAATTCTTCTTTGCTCCTCCAATTTATTTGTGTCATCACTCTTTATGTTAAAGTCATGCATCTCTTTGGATTTTCTCTTGGTATATGGCATAAGATATTGACCTATACTAAGTATTGACTATACTATACTATTTTGCCAGACTTCTTTCAGATTTTCCCGGCAATTTTCAGTTCCCAGCAGTAGTTAATTCTTACTCCAATAGCTGAGATCTTTAGATGTCAATGGAAGCAATATCACTGAATGGATATATCTTAACTGAAATAGTGGATTAAGAGACAGTGGCAGAAAAGCAAACAAGTCAAGGTGCTTATAGTTTTTTATTAAAGCTTTTTATTTACAAAGCATATGCATGGGTAATTTTGCCAACACTGACCCCTACATAACCTTTTGTTGCAAATTTTCCCCTTTTCCCCCCCAATTCCTTCCCCATCTGCAGGTAGTCCAATACTTGTTAAATATGTTGAAATACATGTTAGATTCAATATATGTATACATATTTATAGTTATCTTGTTGCACAAAAAAAATCAGATCAAGAAGGAAGAAAAAGAAAAACTGAGGAAAAAACCCCCAAAATTCGAGAGTGAGAACGCTATGTTGTGTTCCACCCTCTGTTCCCATGGTTCTCTCTCTGGGTGTAGATGGTTCTCTTCATCACTGCACAAGTGAAACTGGTTTGAATCATCTCACTGCTGAAAAGAGCCACGTCTGTCAGAGTTGATCATCATATGGTCTTGTTGCCATATATAATGATCTCCTAGTTCTGCTCATTTCACTCAGCATCAGTTCATGTAGATCTCTCCAAGCCTCCCTGAAATCATCCTTCTGGTCATTTCTTACAGAACAATAGATATTCCATATCATTTATATACCATAATTTATTTAGCCATTCTCCAATTGATGGGCATCCACTCAGTTTCCAGTTTCCTGCCCCTACAAAGAGGGCTGCCACAAACATATTTACACATATGGGTCCCTTTCCCTCTTTTCAGATCTCTTTGGGATACAGGCCCAGTAGAAACAGTGCTGGATCAAAGGATGCACAGTTTGGTAACTCTTTGAGCATAGTTCCAAACTGCTCTCCAGAATGATTGGATCCGTTCACAGTTTCACCAACAATGTATCAGTGTCCCAGTTTTCCCACATGCCCTCCAACATTCATCATTATCTTTTCTTGTCATCTTAACCAATCTGACAGATGTGTAGTGGTATCTCAGAGTTGTCTTAATTTGAATTTCTCTGATCAATAGTGATTTTGAACACCTTTTCATGTGGCTACAAATAGTTTCAATTTCTAAGATGTTTACAATTTTAATAGAGAAATATGGTACATAAAGGAGATTATTAACCAAGAGTTATGATCAAGGAAATCAGAAGAAATAGTGTTTGGTCACTTGAGTAACACATTTCCAGCAATGAAAAAGTGAATTTGATTACTGTTCTTATAGCTTGAGTCAGAAATGGGTAAAGGGAAGGGGAGGCATACTGGAATGGAGTTGGGAAGAAAGTAGAGTAGTAGATCTGGTTCTGGGAAAGATAAGATGAATTTTCACTAATGAGACGTCCATGTACCAGGGGTAGGAGCGTGAATTTTTAGAGGTGGAGCTGATAACTCTAAAAACTCTAAGAAGTACAAATAAGATACCATGATAATTTAAATGCTTTGACTTTTACAACTAGACATTCATTTTGTTGGCTTGAGATTTTGTTTCTTATTAATATGAAAATAACCCTTGGAGGGAGGGAGATGATAAGACCTAGACATAATCGCAAAGAAGGTAGAATGTTCTCAGCATCTTACCACCTCTATGGTTAGTATCTCTTCTCAATTCTAGTTTTCAATACTCTCATATAGTTCAACTCCTACTTTCTAATCTATCCTGTCTTGACCTCCCAGAGAAATATGTTGTACTCCTAGTTTTTTTTGAATCCACTTCTGGTCAAAATAGTGTTTCTCATTTCTCCTAGCTCATGCTTTTTGTTAGGTGAGAAGTAATTAGTCTTGTAAACCAGTTTGTGCTATCCCTCTGAGATAATCAATCGATCAATATTTCATACCAGGAAGCATCCTGGAGTGTGGAGCTACAAAAGCAAATGTCCTTGCCCTCAAACCATTTTAAAATAACAATAACTAGCATTTATGTAATGCTTTAAGACTTACAAAGCTTTGTAAATATGTCACCTTATTTGCCTCTCACAACAGTGGGACTTAGGTACCATTATTATTATTATTATTCCTATTTTACAAATGTGGAGATTGAAGTACAGAGAGATTAAATGACTTGCCCAGTATCACACAACTTGTAAATATGTGAGGCAGGATTCAAATTCATATATTCTTAACTATGAGTCTAGAGCTCTTACCCAACTATGCCCCTTAAATCTTATCAATGAGTTAATCCAAGGGAAGATTCAATTGATGGAAATTTCAGGCACTTTGGAGGGCAGGTGTAGGTCTTTGTGACATTCTTGGTGACATTCTTCAAATTGAATCCCATTTCATGCACCTCTGAAAACTGAATTAAGTATGGAGTGAAAATGCTTTAAGGGCATGTGGCAACATTGCATTAAATGTTAGCACATAGCTGGGGGCCATTAGGAAGCCTTGCCAGGCAACAGAACAGTCCAGGAGTGTGGTAATCAAAAATAGGATGGACTTTGAGTCAGAGAGGTAGGCTAGCAAATAGAGAGTGAGCACTGTCAAGCTTTAGAAAGAGGTAACAATTAATGAGCAAAAGCTGGTCTGAATGGACAAGAGCATTGTGCCTTAATTGAATCCATTAGTCAAAATGAAGTTCAAATGTCACCTCCTATTTGGAGCCCTCTCCTATTTGGATTCTTAGCTCACAGATCTTTAAAATGCTTAGAATCAGAGAAAGAAATTTTGACATCATTTAGGTTCAACTTAACATTTTACACTTGCTGAAACAGCCTTAGAAAGGAAATGCTCCTTCTTCAGGGTCACACTGTAGTTTGGATCCAAATCTGCTCACTCCTACTCTAACATTCTGTTTACTATACTATATGCCATCTCCTCTATTAGACTACAAACTTCCTAAAACCAGAGACTTTTTTCTTCTTTCTATTCCCATAACACTCAGCAAAATGTATTACATATATGAGCATAATATATGTTTGTTGAATGTTGAATAGATGACTAGGGGTTTGGGGTACATGGACAGAAACCCAGAATGGTCCTTAGTTCATATGACCTTGTGATATAGAAGAGAGGACAATGGTTTTGGAATCAGAAAAAAAAGTTCAAATCCTGTCTCAGATGCCTTTTAGCTAAGGTGACATAGGGCAGGTTGATTAATTTTTCTGACCATGACCTTTGTTTTGTTTTTATAAAGTGAAGAGACTGGATGTGCTGATTTTTTCATCCTTAAATTTATAATTCTCAGACATAGATTTATCTTTCTATTGCTTGTTAAATACTGGGTCAGTCTCAAGCAAGTGAGCCCAACAATGCTCAGAACCAGTGATTCATTTTATTCCATGCTGTACAGGCAGATTTTCAGCAACACTTCTGGATGTTGGTGAAAAGTAGGATTCTGAAAAGAGGTTGCCCCTGCCAACCAGCAAATGGAAACAGGTCTGTCCTGCTGCTCTCCAACCCTTCTCAGAGGGCAGTGAAGACTAATGAAATGAGAGCCACAGCTAGCTCACAGTGCTGTATCCCTGCAAACCCACCAGGAGAACGTCAAATGCTTGAATGTTTCATTACATTTTATATTTCATAAGATGCTGCAGGGTACAGAGGGAGAATCAAATGTAATGGCTCAAATATGGAGGTGCAGGAGTGATGAGACCTGAAATGGAAAATAATAAAGATCCTTGGTTACAGAGGATAAATGATATACCATAAAAACCTTGGGAGGGAAAAGGGCAGAGCCTTTACAAAACAAAGCAAAACAAACAGACTGGCTTCCCTGAAAAACAGAAAATGTAATTAGGTGGACAAAGACATGATTGATCATAAAGAGACTCAGCCCAAGCTCCTTTTTCCAATGAAGCCGCCATAGTGCAGAAGAAGGAGTGAGGTTGTCACCAGTGAGGGAGGGCACACTAACACATTGGGTCATGCAGCAAAGTTTACCTGAGGAGATAACTTGGGGTCAATACTAAAGGAATAGAATTATAAGGCAGCACAACTGCTAAAGGTCTCACATTTTTAATGCTCCAAGGAAGTAAGATTCTCCATCTATTGAAAGGAATTGTCAACTATTACTTGGAATAATCCCAAGGAAATCTGACAGACTTCCCAGATGGAATTTTGGACCGAAAACCACAAGTTTTAACTTCATAGCCACAATATTTTGGGGTGGTTATGCATGAAGGTGGATCCAGGGAAGGAGGTACAGACTTATGATTTTGTACTAGTGTATATTGCTCTGTAAATTGGAATGCAATAATAGTAACTCACATTGTTTTAAATGCAATCTTTACATACTTTAAATCCAATCCAATCCAATTCAATAAGTATTTATTAAAGACCTATACTATTCCAGGAACTGTGCTCAATGTTGGGGATCCAGAGATTATAAGAGCAAACATATAAAATCAAAACACTCCTTGCCTTTGAAAACCTTATATTCTACATTTATCTCATCACAATCTCCTGAAGTAGGTTACAATCTCCTTTTTTTGCAGATTTAGGAAACTGAGGTTTGATGGGTGAAGTGATTTGCTCAAGATCACATTACTAATGAGTGTCTGAGATGGGTTTTGAACACAGTTTTCTTAATTCCAGATTTAGCAAAATGTGACATGGTCTTGGTATAAACTTTTAAGATTTTTCAGGGATAGTGAATGGTTTTCTACTCAATAAGCTTGATTTCATGGTTTGCTATGGTCAAAGAATTTGTAACCTACAGACCACAATCATGGCTTGATTGCATTTAGTGCGGTTGGTCCCTGGAAAGGAGACAAATCTATTTCCAAGATGGGACTTGAGGTTCAGAGAGAGGAAGTCACTTGCCAGGTACCATGGGTAGTAAAAAGCAGTCTGGAAATTTGTACCCCAATCTTCTAATTCCAATTGGGGCCAAGACTAAAAGAATAGAATGATAAGGCAGCAGAACTCCTAAAGATCTCACATTTTATGTTCTTTCCAGCAGCAGCAACGGCTTCCAAAGTCATTTCTACAAGGGTTGATGAGCCACCATTTTACTCTGCAATCCAATTAAATGGACTGATTTGAAAAGATGCATTGTTTGGGTCATGACTTTTATACAAGATTTGAAGACAATGGAAATAGTGTGAAATGACAGGTTTTATTTTAGTTTGCATACTTAATTCTTGGGTGAAGTAGCCAAAAATAATTTATAACCTAGGGGCTACCTTCTGGGGCTGAGCCTTTCTGTGTTGAGAAAAGGTTGGATCTAGGATGACAGCTCATCCCCAGGCCTTTCCAACTTGGTAGTACTGGCAAAGGCTATTTCCTCTGCTTAATTTTTCAGAACCTATCCTGCAACATATAGGATTATCTACTGAGAACTAAAGGGGTTGTGACCCATGTTGGTGGAAGGAGAGACTTATTGATGAAATCATGGCCCTTTCTTTTAAGATATTGGAAAATAATTGGAGATTGGCCCTGATAAACACAATGTGAACATTTGTGCCAAGTAATCTGTATATCAACATTTGAGCCAAGAGGCTTGGCAAGTATTCATAGCAGTATGACACTGAAACTCTGAGACTGAGGAGGAGCACAGTTTATAAGCAACTCCATAGCTCCTCCTGTGACCTTGGGCAAGGAAGGGCACTAGATGGTGTCATTTTTTTTTGTCATAATTTTTTGGGGAAAATTTGACCATCTACTTGCTTCATAGCATGATATTTTGAAGAAGGGAGTTTGGCGTTATATGGCTATGAGCTGCAAAGTATTAAGACAAGTAGGAGATGTATTGAGCTAAATTGGAAACAGCCTTTCTAGCTTGTATATTAGGCTTTCCATTGCTGTTCACGCCAACTTTTAGGTTGGTAAGATGGACTCTATCAACAAATCTTGCTCTTGACCACTCTTCTATTGTCTTTTTAAATATACCTTGAAGGCTCAGCATGGCAGACTCTTAAAAGGACTGTGTAGTTAATTGTTTCACCTCCTTATATGGCCCACAAAGAGGATATATTCCATTATGTTCTCCTTTAACGTAAATAGCCAATTGGAGAGGATTTTTTTGTTTGTTTGCTTGTTTATTTTTTTTAGAGCATCATCCCACTTCCAGAGTATGAATGTCTCCAGCAGAGACAGAAATATTTTTTTTCCTCTTCTCACTGACTGACTTTGCATTTTTGACATGATATCTTTCAACCCCTTCCCCCCCACCCCCCAAAAAAAACCCCAAAAAAGAAGAAAACAAACAAACAATAAATGGTCTATGGCAAATAAAAATAAAAAAGCCTGAAAAATGATGTCTTACTGCTGATGGAATCAGTGATATTATGAAGCTCAATTCCTGTTTTTAGGAAAGGAAAAATAATACACAATGAAGCCTGTTGTGAAACCTAGATTCCCTTGAGAATGCCACATGACTGGGGGCGATTAATTATACAGTTTTACTGTTATCTTTGGTTTAGAACAATAGTGCTCCTGAGGTCCCATAGAACTGCTCTCCCATAGAAGGGTGTCAGGTTTTGATTAAGCACAATTCCATACAGTTCATTAACAATGTATCTTCAAATGAGTTTTTGATTGAACATTTTCATTGGTCATTGAGTGTAATTGATGAAGTCTGTTGGAATTTTCACGTAAAAAAATTCTCTGGGAATGTAACAATATTTTTCATTAAGTACTATTTCAGATTTTTCCCCCTGAAAGAATCCAACTTTTCTATTATTTTTTTAAAAGAGCTTTCCAAAAATTAGATATTGATCCATGGCCAGAGTAGTTACTCTCTCTCTTTCCATACTTCAATTAGGAAAGTGGTAGAACTTGGTCATATTCATTATGAGTAAGAGAGATTTGGGAAATTAAATAAGCCTGTTCAGTGAGCTCAATTCTAGCTAGTGCCTGAGTTACTCTCCAGTACTTTGTTAGGGAGTTGGGGAGATCCATTCAGTCTTTAAGTCATTAATCGGAGTCCTTTTGGCCCATCTTTAAATTAACTTTTGGTCTTTCTAGAATAAAACTTGATACTGTAAATCGAGCAGGCAGAAGACCCAGGTTCAAACCTCATATTAGCTGTGTGATCCTGGATATATCACTTAACTTTTCAATGTTCTAGTCAATACTCTAAGCTATAACTAAGTTGCCTCTCTATGTAGATAATGGATTTGTTTTTGTATGGACCCTTTTACTAGCCTGGCAAAACCTATGCACTCCTTTTTAGAGCAATATTTTAAAATGTATTGGATAAAAATGTATAAGACTACAAAGATAGCTAATTATACTGAAATAAAGATTTATTTTTTTTATCTATCCAAGTTAATGGATCTTTTAAAATCTATCTAGAGAGCTCTTCCAAGATCATGGACCCCCTGAAGGGTATGGAGAGGGAATTTCCACACCAGAAATTCTCTACCCTGTTGAAACCAAAGGTCCCGACCAAGAAACAAACAAAAAACTCAATATTGCTAACTCCATATTAAAAAAGCATTGAAGAGTTACTCCATTGGCAGAATTCTTCCAGTGGAAGAGGAAAAAAAAGAATAGTTGAAATATTTCATATTTTTAAAAAAAAGTTTAATTAAAAGAAAATATCAAAAACTGGGCCAATTCTTCTTTTGAAACTTCATCCAAACCAATGAAATGATTTCTCTGCCATTATCCCAGTTGTGTAATCAGGAATCTTGTAATGACCTGAAGGAGTTAATCTGCTTCTCTGAAAGGCTAATTTACTACCAGGAAGTGACTGGGGACTGGGGACAATAGGCCCCATTGACTGATTCTGGCAAATTTATAAAATTCTTACCAATGTGTAACCCAGCTATCTACTGTATTTACTTGTGTATTTTCTGGTGCCTCCTTCCCTTGCCTCCCTTCACATTCCTCTTCCATCTCTCCCACTCCCTGATTATTTTGAGAACTCAAGAGGAAAAAGAAAATTTCCCTTTCAGATTTTTTTTCCCTTCAAAATTCCCTTCAGAATTTTTTCTTGCTTTTTGTTTTTCTATATTGAAACTTCCATGGCTGCTCTCATCACAAGCTTACTTCTTTGAAGGGGAATCTATTCCCCCCCCACCCCCTTTTAAAGCAGATTCAGTGTTATTTATACGAAGTATAAGATTGTAGAGGTAAGAGAAGATTAGGTAACTGACTATTTTTGACCAGTTCAATGACATTCCTTTTTTTACTTCATCTTACCTACTGTTACAGGTATTATAGCTCTTTCTACCCCCAAATTCATTTTTAACTCTAAAGAAAACTTTCTGAGGAAGAATGATCCAGTCAGTTAATCAAGTAGCATTTATTTATTTTTGCATTTTAAAATAATTTATTTAAATAGAAACTAGATCACTCTAACTAGAATTTTTCAAGTGCCTACTGTGTGCCAGGTGCTGTGCAAAGCACTTGAGTCACACAGAAAGGTTAAAAACCAGTTCTTAATTTCAAGGAGCTGGAGACCATAAGCTAATGACTATATATAAACATGTTATATACTGTATATTTAGCATAGTCTCAGACAAAAGGTATTAAGATTAAGGATCATCTTTCCTTTGGAACACAGGAATTCAAATCCTTGAAAGTTAAAGGAAAAGGGAATACTAGGTCCATCTTTTGATCACTTGTACCTTATTTTATCAGCATCGATAGAATGGTTTTGCTTAAGGTCAGAAACTTTATTTCTGACTTTGTAGCCCTCTCACTTAGCAAAGTGCCTAGCATATAGTAGGTGAATAATAAATGCTTCTTGAATTGAATCTCCTCCTCTCTGCCTCTGGGTCTTTAAAAATAAAAATATTGCACAGGTAGAAAGAACATCCCTGCCTCCCAACCCCTAGCCTTCCCCTCATACAAACACCTTTGAGAATGTTTGCTCTAATTCTTGAGAGAAGAAATAGCAACTTTAGATTTCAGTGCACTTTTCCATTGCTTTTTGCATAACTCCAGGTAATTTACAGGGAGGCATTAAACATATCACGTGACCAGCAGCACATCTGGGTATACCTAAACCAAATCAAAATGGTATTGAGAAATATTTAACAAAACAAATAAAAATACAATAAAACATAGATAATACTAACATGTAGGGCCTGGAGTCAGAAAAAATGAACTTCTTGAGTTCAAATCTGACTTCATTTGTCTCAGTTTTTTTATCTTTAAAATGAGTTAGAAAAAGAAATGGAAATCAAGTAAATCTAAATCTATGCTAAGAAACCCAAATGAGGTGACAGGATCAAATACAATTGAAATGACTGGACAATAACAACAAAATATGTGGTTTCCCTAAGTCAATATGCAGCCCATAGAGATCCTTATATGTACTTTAGTGGTCCCTATTTCTATTTGAGTATGATAGTATTGAAATCAATACAAACACATGAGAGGGCACTTTCATGAATGGGGTTGAGATCTTAAAAGGAGTTGCTAAAGATGGTGGCAAATCATGCCATGCAATTCTATTCTTCTAGCTACCTCTATGTGCTATCATTTAATTGTCATAAAATCACATTAATATTTTGTGTTTTTTTTAAATGTCATAGTCATTTTCTGGTAAGTTATAACTTCTTCATTCCCTATTGAGCTCTTTTATTTTTAATAGCCTTTTGTTTTCAAAATACATGCAAAGATAGTTTCAACATTCACCCTTGCAAAATCTTGTGTTCCAAATTCTTCTCCCTCCTTTCCCCCCTGCTCCCTTTCCTAGCCGACAAGTAATCCAATATATGTTAAACATGTACAGTTAAACATGTACAGTGGAAATACATATTTCCACATTTATCATGCTGCACAAGAGATATAAGATCAAAAAAGAAAATAATGAGAAAGAAAAAACAAAAAAAAAGCAAACAACAGTAACAACAAAAAGGTGAAAATACGATGCTGTGGTCCACATTCAGTCCACATAGTCCTCTTTCTGGATGCAATGGCTCTCTCCATCATAAGTCCTTTGGAACTGGCCTGAATCACCTCCTTGTTGAAAAGAGCCACATCCATCAGAATTGATCATCATATAATATTGCTGCTGCTGTGTACAATGCTCTCTTGATTCTACTCACTTCAGCATCAGTTCACATAAGTCTTTCACGGCTTTTCTGAAGTCATCCCGCTGATTGTTTCTTATAGAACAATAATATCCCATAATAATATCCCTGACTGATGGTCATCTATTCAGTTTCCAGTTCCTTACCACTACAAAAACATTTATGTACATGTGGGTCCTTTTTCCTTTTTTATGATCTCTTTGGGATGCAGACCCAGTAGAGACAATGCTGGATCAAGGAGTTTGCACAGTTTGATACCCTTTGGGTATAATTCCTTGCTCTCCAGAATGGTCAGATTAGTTCACAATTCTACCAATAATGTATTAGTGTCCCAGTTTTCCCACATCCCCTCCAATATTTATCATTATCTTTTCCTGTCATTTTAATGAGCACTTTCTTATAATAGATAAAAACATATAAGCAAATCTGACCAGAAAACTGATTAGTCACAAGAAACATTAAATACCTATAGTCTCATACTTATTTGAGAGATAGAAGGGACTTCAGCAGCTCTAGTCCAGCCAAATACACCAAGGAATTCCTACTAAACCAATAAGTGATTATTTAACTTTTGCTTAGAGTTTGCCAAGCAAAAAGAATTCATCACTTTTCCAGGTACATTCTAGGGAAATATGTTCATTATCTATTCTCTTGAATCAGGATTAGCCTTTGCAATTAATCTGATAATTCTAATTGGGAACTTGTAAGAGACAGAAAGCTAGACTTAGATCCATATGGTCTAAAGAGGAATATCTATGGAAAGAAAGGTATCTTTTGAGTCAGAACTATAAAATGGATCTGGAGTCAAATAATGATTCTGACATATTTCTGTCTATTTGACTTTGAACAAGTTATTTAGTTTCCTTGTCTATGAAATTCTGGAATCAGGCTAGATTTTCTCTGAGGTCCCTTCCAGATTAGTTAGTCTGGTTTCTCTGGCATTTGTAGAATTAAAATATCAGAATGCAAGAGCGAGATGAAGGATGGGAGTAAACATAGGTGTGTGTGTGTGTGTGTGTGTGTGTATGTGTTTTTCAATGACCATAAATAAAAATAATCCTATGTAGCTTCAAATTCAAAGGTCAAATTAAAAGTTTACATAAAGCCTGGGAAAAATGATCTTTTTCATTCCTTTTTGAAATATGAAATGAGCAAAGGATCTTATGAAAGTGTTTGGCTTTCTCACCAACTGGAGAAGCAATGTTCCCACTCCAATGTGAAATGAGAAGCTAGTCTTACTACATTCATTTTGCCCTCTCTTTGTCTCTGAAGATAGGCTTGATAAAATAGCAGCAGTGTTTTCCTTCACAGGTTCAATTCATCAAGGGCTCCATTAGCTTGGTTCAAAAAAAAAGTTTGTTGCCTGAGCACAGGCAAAATTCTGCATCTTTTTCTCACAAAAGGGGACCGGAAAGAGAGTGAGGATGTTGGTCACTGGTTGCTATTACTGCAAACAAACCAATCAACCAACAAACCATTTAGAGCACATGTCCTAGCTTGTGTGGATTTATTGAATGATCTTTGGCCAAGTGTTTCTGCATAAATCAGGATAGTTTCCAGTAACTATTAATCTGAGGGCTCAAGGAGCCTCACCTACTCACTTGTATTTTGGCAAGATTTAAGGGGAAGAGTGCTGAATTGGGAATTGAGAGAAGTGAACTCTTTCTTTTTCCATTTCTGTCATAAACTAGGTGTGTATCCTTCATCTTTCTGAGATTCAGTAAAACAGGAGTAGAACATAAAAAACTAGATTTTCTTTTAAGTTCTCTTTTAGTTTTAACTTTTTTTTTTTACCACTTTCTTTACTTTTAATTTGTCTATATTAATTACCTATTAGGCTCCAGGTACTTGCTAGGTGAACAATGAGTAAAGAACTGGATCTGAATTCAGAAAGATCTCAAATACTTACTAGTGATGTGACTTACTAGTGATAAGCCATTTACCCTCTGTCTGCCTCCACATCCTCATCTGTAAAATGGAGGCAGTATAGTCTCTGTTTCATAGGGTTGTTGTGAGGGTCCTTTGATCTGTAAAGGGCTTAGCACAATGCTTGACATATTGTAGGTGCTTACTAAATGCTAGAGTCATAAAGTTTCAAAGGAACTTAGGGAAAAATCTGATGTTATTGATGAAGAAACTAGTCTAGAGAGGTTGTACCTTGCCCAAAATCAGATAAATGCCTTCAAGTGACAGAGGTAGGATTATATCCTCACTAAGATCATCTCTAATTTGTTTCATATATGCACATATGGGATATAGTTTACACAATATAGAAAATATAATATACTGTGATATATTACAATATTATAATACATTAGTATATGATCATGTGATAATTTATCATATAATAGTATAATATATATGTATGCCTTGTTTTTACATAGTTTTTGGTTGTTGTTGTCTCCCATATTAGACTGTGAACTCCTTGAGAACAGGGACTAGTTTCCTTTTTTTTTTTTGTTTTTTTTGTTTGTATCGCTAGCCTTCAATACAGTGTCTGGCACATAGTAGGTGCTTAATAAATGTTTATTAAATGACTAATTGAACTCAGGTGTTCCAGTTCCAAATCCAGCACTCTTTCAGGGAACATCAACATGAGATATCTTCCTCTGTCTCTTACTTGACTTTCGTAGTCATCTCATTCATCCTCCTAATACCAGTTATCATCAGGATATAGGTATCTATAGAGGCAAAAGCCAGGCTATTATAATCTATGGAGTTCAGGAAAATGTGGATTCAAATCCATTTTGATAAATAATATCTGTATGATCCAAGACAAGTCATTTAGCTATTCAGTGCCTACTGATAATGCTTTGTGATATGCACTATTGAAGGCCATTCCCATACTGGGAGTTCCCCAGGATTATGAAATCACAGATCTTTCCTATATTGGCATCTTTAGGGCTGGTAGCTCTGATGGCAACTCTACCTTTTCCATTTTTAGTAGTGCCATCTGCAAAAACTGGAGAAAGACCCTTATCTCTCCCTAATCTCCACCTTGCAATCTTTTTTTTTTTTGAGTGAATTTTTTTTTCTTCTGAGAAAAGATTTCACTGTCTGTTTAAAATGCCTAGTTGAATCAAACACAATCACCTCCTCTAGAAATTTTCTTTTTTCTGTTTGTCTTACTAGTTGGTTTTCCAACCACATGGAAGGTAATAACACTCATGGGGGAAAAAATACCCTTTTGATGTAACAGTGAAATGAATGAAGCCGTCCACCTGGGGTGGAAGTAGAGCCTTCGGACGAGGGCTGAGAGTGTCAATGACAGGCTCCCTTCCTCCAGAACTTCGGATCAGCTTGGAAACAAGAGTTCTTCTGGTTGTGACCCTTATCCCTCCGATGGAGATGATGTCCAAGCAGCAAGGCAGAAGTGAAATAGAACTCTCTGGATTGACCCGTTCCCAAGTGGCTCCACGAAAGGTACTTTGGCATCAGTGGGGGCCTCTTCCCTCTCCCTCCCCCAAACAAACACTGCGGCTTGACGATGCTGCCAAAATGAGTTGTGATGTGTGATGGCCCCTAAGAAAACTTGGGGCTGAGCAGACTGGAAAGTTTTCCTGTTAGCAAGGCATCTTGACTGGTGACATTTTATGGGCATCCACATAGTATAAAGCCAAGGGAAGAATGGTCCTTGTTTCTCGCTTTAAAAATGACAGGAATAGTGGGTGCTTGTTTCTTCTGAAAAACAGGAAATATCTAAGCCAGCAGTATTCACACTGGTGTCATTACTTGTATGGCTCCAGTTATCGATTGAGCCCTGCCAAGTCCTCCGTGAGGCATCTGTCTGGCAAAGAAGAAAAAAGCTGGTGCTGAGGATCAACTTCTAGAGGTTATCTCAGGACCGAGATATACATCGTACAGCTTCTCTTTCTCGTGGACTTTGTCTCTCTGCCTCTTCACCCCATTCTCACCCTTTTCTCTCTTTTCCCATTCCTTTTCTCCCTTCCCCTTCTTTCCTCTCTTCTCTCCTGCCTCTCCTTCTTTCTTCTCCCCTGGCTCTCCTCCTTTCCTCTCTTCTCCCTTGCCTTTCCTCCTCTCTTCTCTCCTTCACTCCCCTTCTCTCTCTTCACCTCCTCTTCCTTCATCTCTGCTCTCTTCTCCCTTCCCCTCCCTTCTCCTCCTCTCCTCCCCTCCATCCCTTCTTTTCCCCTTTTCTCCCTTCCCTCCTCCTTTTTCCTTTCCTCTCCTCTCCCTTCTCTCCTCTTCCTGTCCCCTCATTGTCCCTCCCTTTCCCCCTTCCCTTCCCTTTTCCTTTCTTCTCCTCTCCTCTTCTTCCCTCCCCTTCCCTCTCTTTTCCTATTCCCCTTCCTTTTTCTTTCCTTTCCTCTCCTCTCTTATCCTCTTTTCTCCTCCTCTTCTCTCTTATTCTCTCCTCTGCTCCCCCTCCTCCCCTTTCTTCCCTTCTTCTCTCCTCCTCCTTCTCTCCCTGCTTCATCTCATTTTCTCTCCTTCTATAGACATGTTGAAGCCATATCATAAATATTTGACTACAACTCGCCTCCCTCCCCCCAAGAAAAACCCCCAACGTTAGTCACAATTTTCTGAAGTCAGGAATATGAAATGGTCACATGGACCAAACCTAACATGTCCTCATGTGGAATCATTGGTTTAGACGAGCAGCATCACTCTATTATTTTAGGGGGCTTGGAGTGCTTGGATTTCCAAATTGGTTAGGAGGTCCTTGGTGGTGGTGGGGTTCCAATTCCTGAAGCTTCTCCCCCAAAAGTAGTCTTCCCTAAGAATACTTTCTGAAGGCTGTTATCTCTCTCTCTCTCTCTCTCTCTCTCTCTCTCTCTCTCTCTTTAAATTTTGTAATCTCTGTACCTAGAACCATGTCAGTCATGTATGAGAGACTTAATAAATGCTTGTTGAACTGAATTGAATTGGCAAAAATAGCCCTGACCTGGTCTTCAGCGGGGAACAGAAGTCCCAGAACTCGGGGACATTTATCCAACTTACTCTGTGCTTTTACCAGGATTCAGCATTCATTCTCTATCTCTTATAGATCAGAGACAATTCTCTGGGTTACCTCTCTCTGTGGTCATGAGGCCAGAGAAAGAATTCAATAGATCTCCAAAGGCAAATTTTAGAACCCCAGGGATGGGAAGTGGGCTGAGAATGTTAACTCTAAACTGGTCTCTACTCAAAAGTGTTTTATCTGAGGCTCAATTTCAGAGGGAGAATGAATGGTCTGGTTGACCTCACAGATCTCACAATACTGGGACATAGGTTTGGTAATCCTCAGGCTTCCCTTCTTCTTTCTTTTCTCTCCAGGGATATGTTGGTAGCTGGTAAATGTTTAACAACCTGCTTTAAGAAAAAATATATATATATGTGTATATATATATATATATGTGTATATATATATATTTTTTTTTCCTTTTTTGCAAGGCTATCTGATTTATGAGGCCAGATTTGAATGTGGTCCTTCTGACTCAATAGCCATTGCTCCTTCCACTCTATCGAGATGCTCTAGGAAAAAAAAATAACAAAAAGAAATTTAAAATGTATTATTAACATCAACTCCATTGATTTCTTCTTTTTTGTTGTTGTTGCATTGCTTTCTTAGTCTAAACAATCAACAAAACAACAAATTCAGTCTCATTTTCCAGTGTTTGCAGATCTTTGAGGTATAAAGACTCACACTGAAAATTTAACTACCTGCTCCAGGAAATAGGGATGAGTTGGCCATCAGCATACACATCTTCCTTTCAGTCTCACTATTCTTTATCTCATCAATCTTCATCCTATCTGACTCTGTGGAAGCTAGACAGAATAGTGTAGAGAAGCTGTATCTGAAGTCAGGAAAATCTGAATTCAAATTCAATCTCAGATACTTATGTGTGATTTTGACAAGTCGCTTAATCTCTGCCTCAGTTTCTTCAACTATAAAATAAGGATAATAATAATAATAGCACCTAGTAAGTCATTAATCCCTATCTGACTCAGCTTCTTCATCTGTAAAAATGGAATAATAATAGCACCTACTTCCTAGATGTTGTGAAGATTAAATGTGAAGAAAATTTCCTCTCACTTCCATGGCCAATTGTATATGTTTCTTGTCTTCCTCATCTTTTTCTGTGAAGAATCTTTGAAGTCCCTTAATAAAAAAATACACTGCTTGTACCATCCAATCACTGGTACCTAGAAATAAAGGTAAGAGGAAGATTCATTAGGTTCAGTGTTATATCTATACCTCTGAGGTCTAATATATCTCTGTAATCACCTTCTTCAAATCTGGCAGGTTAGATCAGTGCACCTCAGTTTTCTGACAAATATCTGGGAAAGTACCCGGTCAGTGCTGCTACCTGCATGGCCAATTCTCCCCAATTCTTCCTACCTGGAAGTGTCCACCATATGTAGCATCTCTGGTGAAAAGAAGGAAGAATCCAAAGGGAAGGGATGCAGTAAGGAACAGAAAGAATAACAGCCCTTCAACCTCTGAAGTGGCAAATTTGTGACATGAGAAAGCAATGATTACCAAGGTCCTATCTGCCAACCAAGGTCAACTTTTCCCTCAAGCTGAACAAACCTGGGAATGAGGGAACAATGAAGGAAAGTTGCCAATGACTACTCCCAGAGCGACTTGAGGACTTGGTAAGAACTGGCCTTAACTAGCTCCTGGCCAATGGTAAGAAAGAATATTTACCATTAATAATAATAATGATAGCTAGTAACATTTAACAACCTGCTATATGCATGTGGCAGATACTGTGCCAAGTGGTTTACAATTATTATCTCATTTGATCCTCACAACATCAGGATGTTGGTATTATTATTGTTCATTTTTACAGATGAGGAGACTGAGGCAGACAGGGTTTAAGTGACTTCCTCAAAGTCACAGTGAATTAGTTAGTTTCTGAGTTTGGATTTTACTCAGCTCTTCCTGACTCCAAGTCCGGTGCTCTATCCACTGTGCAAAAGGCATAATGATGAACAAAACAATAGCTGCTTTGCAAATTGTCACACTTCTTTAAAATCTTTACTTTGGGCAAGGACTGAGAACCCATATGTGTTATTCCCCTCAGATTTCTTGCCATCTGCCCTGATGCTGTAACCCTTCTCTCCACCTGGAGCAGCAGGTCCTCCAGGCAGACCTTTAGAGAACATGTAAGTGAGGGAGTTAATTCATTTTGCTTTGGAACTCTGCCCTGGGACTATTTTTCCTCATTGAGTATGTGGAAACCCACCTATCTTTCCATAGGTATGTGGTCCCAGATTCTGCCTGACAACCAAGGCAGACATATGCCCTGTGCTAATTACCATTTCCAGCCCTACTTTCTACCCTTTGAGGTAGAACAGGAGACTTTAACTGTGTGTGTGTGTGTGTGTGTGTGTGTGTGCACGTGTGTATAGGGCAAAGCTTATGAACCCCTCTCAGAATGTTCAAAATACATTACATAAAACATGTAGTATTGCAAAGAAAACAAGTTACAGTAAAATGTAGTTATTAGAATATTTTTTAAAAAATCATTTAGAAAAATTTTTTGTTATTCACAAACTCCTTCTCTAAGAACTCCTATTCTAGGAACAATAATCAAAATCAATGCTATCCTTACTCATGGAACAGTAGAGAATGACAACTGACTCTCCTTCGGCTTTCTGATCATTACTCCTCTGTGAGTGTTGAGGCCTATTTACTGTGAACTGTCTGAATTTGGTATTTGTATTCCCAGTACCTCATACAAGACAAGGGACATAGTAGGTACTTAGTAAACTATTTTTATATTCATTCATTCATTCCTGTGATTTGGTTCTGGAACTAGTCGGGGGTCCTATTAGGTATATACGTTCACCTTTCTCTTTATTCACAGGCCTGCAAAAGAAGAAAGTAAAAATCTATTTATAATGGGGGGATATACAAGACAAAAAACCTTAATTACAGTTATTTCTTCTGGGGTTTAGGATCCTTTGCAGCATTGCTGCCTATGTGACCTTGTCCACATTTTCTTTCCTGTCTCTTAGGAGTATTCTTCAATTGATGGACAAAACAACATCTAAGCAATATATGGTCATATCTGGACAACTTATGTTTTTTTTAAGTCATAAATATTAGCATCCTAGTATAAAAATTCTGGCCCTAGACTCCCCAAAGAGGAGAGTCTGGGCCTCTAAAATCACTTAAATTATGGGGATATAGTTACGGCCACCATCATTGGTAATCCTTCAGAATAATAATATGAGGATTAGAGGGATATGTCATTAGAGAATTAGAATTCACCATGACAGCCATGAATAGGACACTGAGCATACAGCCAGGAAGCACTGGGTTCAAATCTCACTTCAAACAACTAGTTGTGTGACTCTGGGAAATCATCTAACATACTTATGCATAAGTTTCCTTATTTATAATTTAGCAGGGTTAGATTCCATAGCTTTCAAAGTTCCTTCAAGTTTCAGTTCTATGCTCATATAACTCTACTGATACACAGCTCTCTGAAATTGGGTTATTATGACAAGGGATAAAGTGAAGAATACAGATCCTCCTCTAATTTTAGGCAAAACCAATGATCTATCAGATTGCTTTAATCTAGGTGGCCAAAGATTTTCTAAAAAATATAGCAATATACAGGACTTCTTTTTACTTCTCTTTACTGGACAGAATGCAAAAAGTGCTCCATACTCCAGCTTCTTCACCCCCTCCCCTACATGGCTGTCAGCCTCTCCCCTGTACCCAGGAACCATCTGTCTCTGTAGTTCGCCCACACAGGGATGGATTTGTCGTGGAGGCGACAGCCAGGATTGTAGCAACAGGCGTTGATGCCAGACAACACAGGTGGTTAAGGCTATGGAAAGTCGTCAAGGTTAATCTAGAAAGTGACAACTCTCTGCTATATAGGTAGAGCATATTTGGATATGTTCATTCCAGTCCTTACTCCAATGAATTCTTACCTTATCAAACAATCCTTATTTCAAGTCCACAGAGTTATCTTTAGAGGAAATAATAGACTTGTGCTGAGATATTTGACAATGTTTAGTCAACTTTCGATGGGTTAACGATTAGAGATTTTGCACACTGTTCATTTCTTACTGCTCAATTCCTTTGTAATTAGGGGAGACAATTTACCAAAAGAGACAACTGAATAAATTGGAGAATTCTCAAAGTACTAAGGAAAAATCCCCCAGAAACTAAGATACTATATTAAAACTATATCAGCCTACTTACATGGGAAAAGTGGGGTGGAGAATTATAGTGGACGTTTAGCGTGAAGGGAAGTTATGGATTCTCCAAAAGATCTATGACCTCTTCAATGTAGATATTTCCTCCAAGAAATAGACTGAACCTCATCCATTCCTGTTTTCTCGTAACTCACGTGTGTTTCCTGGGTGATTTCTCATGTTCTCTTTATATTACAAAAATTCCATTGCATCAGCGGAAGGGGAGTGATTTACTGGCTACTTCTGACTCTTTTTATCTACACATAACCAAATTCATTCCCTTTGGTAAAAAGAAGTGACTGGGACTATCATGTGAACTGGTAAGATCCTCAATTCTGAATAGTGATCCCATAGGCACCTCACTGAGTGTCTTTAGAATTTGTATGGACTTAATTATTTCATGACCTTAAAAATTCTTCCTATCCAGCGTATTTTGGACAATCCATAGGACAGCAGCCAAACAACAGAAGCCTCCTGGAACTGATCACTGAGCAATATTGTTGTGAGTCATAAATAATTACCTAAGGATAATGTGCCACAGAGAAAAATGTCTAGGGCCATTTTGGTCTGCAATTATGGGAACATGACTCTTTGAAGTCACAAATAACTAAGTGAGGGCAACATCTCTTCCATGGGACAGGGAAATTTTCAACCTTTTAGAAACAGAAACCACATTGAATAAGAAATGGTCTTTCCCAGATTCTTTTGAGCAAAGAAAAATGGATGTGACAGCAAATTGTTGATTCAAATTTAAATTTATTTATTTATTCCTAAGTTAAATATTGTCCTGCCCTAAAAACCCTAAACAAGTTGAGCTGGCTGATCATTATGTTTTTCAATCTTCATTCCTTCTCTCTTCTGTTATTGAGTGTGTTTTTCTTAAAAACTGAAGAATCCCAGAGAAGACACAATCAGGACTATTTGAAGGACATTGAAAATGGTCAGGCAGTTATGCTAACTTCCCATAAGAAAGATCACTCTTTGAATTCTTTGACAATTTTCTTTGTTGACCCAAGTAAAAAATCTAATGTAAACACACACACACACACACACACACACACACACACACACTACTCCAAGCTTTCATGTTTAGCATTTTAAAAGAACTGAGGTCCACCAGGACTGAGAATTCTGTAGAAAATGCTGAACTCACAGCTTTTGCTTATTTATTACTCTTCAATCTACACATAAAATTTATTGGCCATTGTTTGCTTGCGAATCCGTGATGCTGCTCAGGTATCTGTTATATGATCGGGTGTCTCTGTCCTTCAGAGTAGCTGGTCAAGGCACCAGTGAACACAGATGATAAAGAAATACAATGATAGGCATGTTTTGCTGTGGAAAATTTCATAGAAATAATCTTTGAGATCAAACAACATTGTGTAGCTATTTCTCTGCAGGCATTTTGAGACTGGATGGCCCAGTGACAATGAGATACAGAAAAAGCACTATCTGATTTGCGTGTGTGGAGGGCTGTGGGGACGTAGCAAATAGGTACAGTTATAAGTTCCTGTTGAATAAGGAACTACTTCATTTGGGCCTGAATTCTCAAAGTGTCTTGGTCTGCATATGGCACTTTCACCAGTAATTTTTTTTTTAATGTAACGTAAGTGGACATAGCTGAATGTGCTTGAAGAAGAGTTATTTCATTGGCACCCACTTTTTATTTACCAGTTGCTATTTTAAAATCAATTAAAAATTTAAAATAGTGTCTAATTTTTCCACTTACATATAAAACAATTTTTAATATTAATACAAAAAATTGAGTTCCAAATTTTCTCTTTCCCACTCTCACCTCCCCCTTCCTAAGACAGTAAGAATTTTAAATAGATTATATATGTACAATCATGTAATACATTTCCATATTACTCGTTTCATATCAATTTAAATTCATATATGGTTTACTGAGAATGGAAAAAAAAGTATTTTTTAAAAAGGTTTTTTTTTCAATGTCATGTCAATATGTATACTAAAGTGAAGCGATTGGAATTTGGTACTAATATGCTGGCATCTGAGGAGCTTCCTTCCCAAGGATGGTTCTTAGTTGCCATCATGGAGTGTCTTACTCTTCTCCTGTACATTGCACTCTCCAAGGAGGATCTTCCTCTTCTCCCACCTTATCAAATATACCCCCTTATTCCTATCATTTCTCTCTCCCCTTTCCCTCTTCCCAGGAGCTGCTCAGCTTGTTTTTATTTGACTATCATGGAGATCATTGTCTGTGTTTCTCCTCCCTTAGTTGAACGTCTATTGGGTGCTAGGACCCATATTTGTGACCGTGCTTCTGCACAGTTCTGTAGATATGTGTATGGAAAAGGCAGAGAGAAACTGAACCTCTCTCTCTGGTGTATGTATATATGGCCAAATAACATTGCTAGCTATAGTACTTTGTATCTTCTCTGTCTCTACAACAGCTTTGGAAAGTTAGGTGATACAGCAGAGAAAGGTGGGCAACACTGTTATGCTGTCTCCTCTCCTTTACTTTTCTCATTCACAAACTCCCCCTTACAATCTGTTACCCCTTCTGAGTTTGAAAGGCACACAAGGCAGCTTGGGATAGAAGGGGAGTTTCACCTAATAAAATAGCTATAAAACACCTTGTAACTCTGAAAAGTCCTATACATCCTTAATAACCTCATCTGTTCCTGATACCACATGCTGTTATACAGCCATATACTTGGCACCCGATTCCTGGGATATAGAGCTTGAGATTAATATCATGCACCTGTGGACAGTCAAGCAATTTTTGTTGGCATTTGACATCATGGGAAAACGGGGCATTATTTTAGTCCTGCCAAACTAGGTGTGGCCATCTGCAGTGATTTCTGAGTTATTTCCAAATAGATGGGAAGGAACATTATTCTACTATAACAGATGTATTCTAGAAAATAATTCTGAATTCTCTAAAACATGGATTTGGGGTGTTTCCACTATTAATTTTCTATAATCCATGAATCCATCATAACAACAATAATGATGATAACATACTTTTATTTTACAAGCTTGATACTAACTGAACCTTTCTTAGGATCACAGACCATTTTCCTATGAGACTTCTAAATAATACCATGTACATACTAAAGGCCTAATAATTATTTGTAGTGTTCCACAATGCTTTGCACACAGTAGACAATAAATAAATGTTTGCTTGTGTTGTCCTCAATAAATGCTTACTGACTGACTGAATGAAAATATATTCAAAGAAAGAATATTAGAACTAGAATGACTTTGGAAACCCACTAGTTTCACCTCTTCATTTCTTCTTATAAGGAGAGAAGAAGTATAAGATAATCGAGGGAATCTTGAAGAAGAAAGCAGTTGATCTGCTTGATCTTATAAAAATCATTTAGATTTTCTGGGCCTCAGTTTCCTCATCTGAAAAGTGAGGAGTTTAAACTAGATCATTTCCTTTCCAGCTTTAAATCTATAATCCTACTCTGAAGCCTGGGAAGCTCAAATAAGTTCCTCAATATCACATAATTAACTAGGAAATTTCAAAGTCAAAATTCAAAACCTAAGTTTTTTGATGCATTAGCAGTTTTCTTTCTATTATATTACCTCTCTTTTTTCCTCTGTAAGGCATTGGGGAGATTTAAGAGTAACTAAAGCATAGCTCCAGACTACAGATAGCTTATCATCCTACATGCAGCAGACAGGATAAAACACATAGCATTATGTACTGCGGTCTTGAGAAATAGGGTGTTACATAAGGACAGTATTTATCATCACTCGTTATTATCTGTAAGTTTATCAAGCATTGTTACTAGTTTTCATCAGTGATGTGGAATTCTGTTAGTATGATCTTAGTATCTATTTTTTTTTTTATATCAGGTACGCACTAGCCAAAGAAGTCACTGGTAAACAAAATTGAATAATGACCTATACCCATCCTGGACATTAATCTGAAGTAGTTCTTGGACCCATCAAACTACTTGAGCTTGTATAATTTTTATTAGTCTTCCAATTGTTGCCTTGCAAACATATGCACTCATTCACAAATCTCCCTAACTAGCAAGTTAGGAGTCTAGAGCAGTCACACTTAGAGTTCCCTCACCAACACAGGATGCCATGAAAATTTAAAACAAAAAGGGACTTAGGCATTTTATATGATTCATAGAACTGTGGTAATCAATGTCAAGACAACTTGATCATTTTGAAGGGCATTGACCAATTTCTTTTTTTAAAATTTATTAATTATCATTTTAAAATGTTATCTTCATCATATTCATTTTTAAATATGCCCTCAACCCTTCGAACTTTCTGTCACAACAACAACAAAAAACACCCTTTAACCAAAATCAATCAACACAATGACTTTAACTCCTACTATATGCAATGTGACACCCATAGGTCCTTACCTCTCCAGGGAAGGAAGAGAGATACATTCCCTCATCTCTTCTCCCCATGTGAGATGGGTTATTTTTATTGCATAGAATTCAGTTTTGCTTCTTAAAAATTTTTGTAGTTTCTGTGCCAATCATTTTCCTATTTCTGTTTACTTTGCATCCTATGTTTTTCTGAATTCTTATTCATTATTTCCTATTTCATTAAAAATAACATTCATTCGCATTCATATAATAAACACAATTTGTTCATGCATTTCCCAATCTAAAAGCATCTACTTTGTTTCCAGTTTTTGTAATCACAAAAAAAGACTACTATGAATATTTTTATATATATGGAACCTTCCTTTCTGTCTCTAGCCGCTTTGGAGCATATGCCAAGCAGTAGGATCTCTGGGTTGAAGGGAATATGCAATATAGTAGTAATTGATTTCCTGGTACTATCAATATATACCATTTTCCCCCTTTCTGGATTGGGTAGGGCCCTATCTGCAAGCCAACACAGGGTAAGAGTTAACGAGAGTTTTACAGAGTTTTTTCCCATGTTCCAGCATGCACAACTATAATTCTCTTAGTGCTTTTTAAAGTCAGAATTTTAATTAAAAATAATGCTGGAAGGTTTTTTTTTCATTTCAGGATTGTATCCCCCAAATTTCTTATTCTGGCCTATATTTCTGCCCTATGTAGAGTGACCTTAGTTGCTCTTGGCAATTCTTTCCTCTTTTTACTCTCTCACCTTTCCTTCCCAAGTTTATAGAAGATACAAGTTTTTGAGGAACTTCTCTCAATAAGGAACTGAGGAGAACCCCAAAGGAGATAAATGTAGGCAATTCTGTTGCTTTCCTTCTCTGAAATATACTGCAGAAGCACACAAAGTCCATACAACACCTTCAATGGCAAACGATAGTGAAGGCCTCAGAAAGAATTTCTAATGGTGCCTTTTTTTCCAGGTTAAGGTTTGTTTTCTCCCCATTTGACCTTCAACTCCCAGGAAAATGGAGTTTAACTGCTTTGATTTACTTCCATAATAAGGTGATCGATTAATGTTAAAGGCAGGCTTTATGAGGCCTGTCCTGAAATGGTCTTGGAGACTGCCATAGTCAGGGTGTTATATGGCCAACACTCTGAGAAAGGTCATGGGAAGGGAATCAGTGACAAGATAAATGATGGTTTACATGTCAAAAAACTCTCTGCCATACAGACAAGCAATGTAGAACATAATACCTCTTGGGACTTGGTGCAGATGGTGTATAGTAAATGGACTTAAAATTGCTAGATTTTCTGTATTCCTCTTATTAGCATGATGCTCTTAAAGAAAGCTGGAACTAGGGCAGTGTGACAGGGGTTTTCCCCCAAGGTATTAAAATTTAGAGTGCCCAACAATTTAACTGTGCATTTCTTAAATAGGATTGAATTCACTGTAATAACTAATTCTTCCTCCCATTAGTAACTAATTTTGATTTGTTTATTGTATTACTCTCACCTCATGAGAAACAGAGGTGCTCTGAGGGCTCCATTCATGCTCTTCATCCCAAGTGTTTCTTGTTGTCTGTCCAAGTTGGATCCATAGTTGCGAGTTATGGCATCAGTCACATAAGCAATACAATTTTTCTGGATTTGATAAATGGCCTGGGATTTGAAAAAAATAATTTCACAATTTAGCCACAATTTCATAAAGTCACAAAAAATTATTAGCCACAATTTAGGATTAGAATCAGAAGGTTTATTAGGTCAACAGATATTTATCAGCCATCTGTGTTAGGCAGCTAGGAGGCAGCTAGGGGGCAGAATGCACAGAGTGCTGGGCCTGGAGCCAGGAAGACTCATGAGTTCAAATCTGGTCTCAGACATTTCTTAGCTGTGTGATCCTGAGCAAGTCACTTAAACCTCTTTGTCTAAGTTTTCTTATCTATAAAATGAACTGAAAAAGGAAATGGAAAATCAGTCTAGTATCTCTGCCAAGAAAATCCCAATTGGGGTCATGAGGAATTGAACAAGACTGAAACAACTAAACAGCAACATGTTACATACAGTATTGTGTGCCAGATATATTATGACAATAATTAAATGGTATATGTGTTTATAGCTTCCATTTTACTATAGAGAATTAGAGTTAGAAGGTTCATAGAGATGACTAAGTCCACTCCCTCATTTTATAGATGAAGAAACTGATATAGCACAGACATGTGATGAGTAAATACAAAGTAATTTGGAAAGGCAAAGAATACTAACAACTGATAGTGAGGAGTCAGTACAAGCCATGTGTAGGAGGAAATGGCTCTGCTGAACCTCAAGTAGCCCTACTTTTGTAGTCAGAGTTAAAAATCAAAATTCAATTTTCAGAGTCAAATTTTAGAAGGAAGATGAGGTGAAGGGCAATGGGGTTGAGGGAGTGAGACAGTAGACTGAAAATCATGACAAGAGTAAGAGTTTACTCACAGACAAGTTAAGAGAACTCTGTAAAGGAATAGAAAGTAGAGGTCAACCCTTTCCCACCAAAGAGAGTAGAATGATCAAGTTACGGGTGAGAGTGTAGGGGTGTAGTTGTGGGTGTGGGTATGGGTGTACAGATGGCAGGAAGCGACATTGTTTGGTCTCCTTAAGCATAATATTATATGGGTGTGGGTGTCTAGTTCTTAGGTCTTTTTAATTCTTGTTGTTCTCTTCTCTGAGATCCAAGGTCCACCCAGGATTTGTAGGAACACAGAAGCTGACGTTTGTTTCTTGATAGTTTCGTCTTGATGTCATTAAGAAGCCATAAACTATCTGAAAGAATACCAATGGCAAAAAGAGAGATTGTTGTGGCAAGGAGCAGCTTGGGATTATTGAAAACATCTCTTCCAGATTGGTTTCCAGATGTGATCTGGTTTGCTCTTGTTTTCTTCTCTTCAGTTTTGGTTTTAGCTCACCATCCATTTACTGAAGACAGATATACTGATGGAACAATGCAATGGCTGCCTTTTAGGTTTTGGCAATTTGGGTCTAGACATTCTTAATAGAAAGGCTTTGCTTCCACTATCATGGGCCAAGCTATTCTCTTTAGAGTATAAATATTATTGAGGAGTCCTATATTGTTGTGCAGTTCAATGCAGTCAACACAATCTTGTCCACAAATAGGACCATATGGCTCAACTCATTTTCTGTAGGGAGTCCTTTTGTTTGCTTCTGTGATGGATAGCCTCTGATCACATGAGTTAATTAAAGTATTAATAATGAAGATAGGTTCTGGACCTGTAATATCAAGGTTCTCCCAAGTTAGGAATCTCTTTTACTAGTGCATATTAGCATCTTTTCTTTAACTTCTAATCTTAGAGAATTCCCTAGAATTAGAATATGGGTGTGGTTAAATGTTCTCTTAGGGTCAGACAGTATACATCAGAGGCCAATGGTGAACTCAGGTCTTTCTTGCTTCAGGATCTGCTCTTATCAACCATACTTTCATAGTGATAGCACACTGTATTAGCATTTTAAATTTTGTTTTCATTAATATTTTATTTTTTCCAATTATATGCAAAAACAATTTTAATACTTTTAAAAAAAACTGAGTTCCAAATTCTCTCCCTTTTCCTTCTTCCCTCCCTAAGAAGGTGAGAGATTTGATATAGACTATATGTGTATAGTCATGTAAAATATATGTCCATATTATCCATGTTTGGAAAGCAAACACAAACAAATAAAAACCCTAACCCACAAGAAAAATTAAAAAAAAAAAGTTTTTAAAAGTATTCTTTGATATCCAATTAGACTTTTGTCAGTTTCTTCTCTGGAGGCAGATAGCATTTTTCATCTTCAGTCCTTTAGAACTGTATTAATCACCATATTGTTGAATATGGTTAGGTCATTCACAATTGATCATTGGACAGTATTGCTTTTACTATGAAGGATATTCTTCTAGTTCTTCACTTTGCATCACTTCATATAAGTCCTTCCAGATTTTTCTGAAACCATCCTACCAGTCATTTCTTATAGCACAATAATATTCCATCACAATCATATACCACAACTTGTTCAACCATTCCCCAATTGATGAGCACCTCCTCACTTTCCAATTTTCTGTCATTTTATAATTTAGAAACATATCATTGGAGCCTCACAATAATCCCATGAAGAAGGCTTAGCAGATATCATTATTACTATTTTACAGATGAGAATCTCTGACAAAGGAGGTATGGTAATAAGCATGGGCACATGTCTATTAAGTAACAAAAGCAGAATTCACCAGCTCTTTGACGCTAAATCACCACATCACAGTGTCTTACTCAAAGTGTACACAAGGTATTTAAGATCAATGTGAAGATCTTAAAGATAATAATAAATAATTAAATAAATATTGTAGATATTTAATTAGATCACAAATTAAATAAATAAATAATGAATAAAGATAATAACGATGTTTACTTTATAGTCAGACTTTCTTGGATGAATAAAGAAAAAGATCTCCATTAAATATGGTGGCTCCTGAACAAGGCTATTGAGAATCCCAAGCAGATCAATTATATTGCCTGACTAAACAGGTTTAGAGGATGAATGGCCAGGTGCTGGGTTCCCATATTTTGTCCTTGACATCAAGGTGAAGGGTAAGGTAAAATGCCTACTTATAAAATAGCTAGTCTCTATTTGTATGTAGGTCTATTCATAGTAGATTGTCTCAAAAGCAGCATTCCCCTTCTGGTAGAGAGTAGGAGAGGGGTGGGGAGATGTCCAAATGGACCACTACTAGTCAAAGACAGAAGAACTCAGCCTCTTTTTAAAAGGCTTTTTGCCAAACCTCAGGACAGCCATGTGCCTCCAGTCAAGCAGGGAGAGAGTCCTGTTCCAAGCAGTTGGACAGGGATGGCAGTTCATTTAAACAATCTGCCTGGTGGATTTTGCTGTGTTAAAGATCTAAGGAGCTGAACAGAATGGAAACGTACATATGTCGAGACACTCAGCCACTATGTAGCCCATTATGAAGCAGGAGTCGGGGCAACTCTGTGCTTGGGGAAGGGAGTGTGTGAGTAGGGGGTTGCTTGGAATCTTGGGAGGGAACAGCTTTGTCAAGGGTGAATGTCTGTGCTCAGTTTCTGAGGGAGAGGCAGCCAAGAAAGAGCTGAATCATTTGATTTCACCTTAGGTGACTCTGCAAAAGCCCGAAAGCCACAGCATAGCTCTCTTGTCTTAAGATGCTGGCCTGCATCCCAAGGCCAAGTTGCTGTAAGGATACTCCTTCCCTCCCCCACCCCCAATTCCTAGCCAGAAAGTCACCACTGAAACAATAATATGAGGGCAGGCTGAGGGAGAAGGGAGACTCCCCGGCACATTGCAAGCTAGCGAGTGAAGCTGTTCTCCAAGGCGGTCAGTGCTGGGCCATTTTCAACTCCGCTGTCAAGTCAGAAGCTGTAGTAGCTGTAGCTGTAGTCGGTGAATTGGGGTTCAAATCCTGCTTCTTCTGCTACCTAGCTATTGATCTTGGACAAATTATTTCACTTCTGCCTTGGGAGGAGCATTTTCCTTAACTGAGAGTTCTCTATATCAATGAAATCCCAGGTTCAGTCCCCTTTCTATATTTTCAGTTACCAATAACTTATTAATAGTACATGAGCACTGGTAGGTGACAGAATGTGATGATCACGGGCCAGGTGTGCTGTCAGGAAAACCTGAGTTCAAATCTAACCTCAGATACTAGCTGTGTGAACCTGGGCAAGTCACTTAACCCTGCTTGCTTCAGTTTTCTCATTTGTAAAATAAGTTAGAGAAGAAAATGGCAAACCAGTCCAATATCTTTGCCAAGAAACCCCAAAATGGGGTCACGAAGAGTCAGCCATGATTGACAAGACTGAACAATAATTAAGTGCTTGTTACTTAGGTGAGTAGTTGTCTTCCTGCTATTGTATAAAATTCTTTTGCTATTGCCTTTAAAATCCCCATTGTCTAGAACTATATCTGAACCATAGTAAGTGCTAAATAATTTTTGTTGATTAGCTGATCAAGAGCCATAGTGACTTAATTTCCAATCCTGACACATTTGCCACGTTTACAAAGGAGAAGAATGGTCCATAGCAGAGAGAGTTTAATAATGAGGACTAGATTCAGATTGCATTTTAAATCGACTTCTCTTTGCTTCTGTTTTATTTTCTATAAAATGGGAATAAAATAACATTCACTTCAAGGCTGTTGTAAAATCAAATGAGATAATGTTTTTAAATCACTTTGTGAATCTCAAAGCACTGTATAAATGTTAGCTACTATTACTAATATTATTATTTGTTATTACTATTTAAAGGTTAATTAACTCAATTCAACAAGCATTTGTTGAAAATCTATGATGTCAAGATGCTATATAGGGAGAAAGAAAATGTAAATTAAACATGATCTCTTTCTTTAAGGAATTTACCTTTTATAGCAAACTCACAGCATGCACAGATAACTATACCACAAGGAAGAAACCTAGACTCGGAGCTTTAAGGAAAGGAGATGGGGGGAGGGAAAAGAAGACCTTTTTGCTAAATAGAATCAAGGAGGGCTCCATAGACATTTTTTCTTTACATGAAACAGGACTGAGTAGATGTTCTATTTTTAACATGACATTTTTTCTTACATGAAGACTGAGTAGATGGTCAGGGGTAATGGGGGTGAGACCAGTGGTCCAGAGCACCTGGCTTGACAATCTTACCCAGCAAACATGTAATCATTAATCACTCAAGCCATTCAAGTCCCATAGCCCTCAGCTTCTTAAACTAGATGAAAACCACATATCGGGGTATATGGTAATCATGAAATTATGATTTATTATCAGTAAATGATTAATTTGTATACCTATGTTATATACAATATATATTTATCTGACATTTTTACATATACAATACATATTTATCTGACACTTTTCTCAGTTGAAAAGGGGTTGTGAGTGGAAAAAGCTTAAAAAATTCTATTGTAAATTAATGCCAGAATTTTAGGAATAAAAGAGACCAGATTTCCTGATTATATGGCTGAGGTTCCTGGGACCTAAAGAGATTACATGACTTGTTAAGAGCATATTCTTAATCAGTGATACTTCTGAGTCTACTATGCAGACCTCTTGATTCTCATTCTAGTACACCTTCCATTGTAGGACATCACCTCCCAAACCCTCAATGATCCTGATCAAATATCAGTTCCCCTAACTATTAACATGCATTTTTCTTTTTCTCCTGTAGCTACATACTGTATCCTAAGTACTTATTAGATAAGTGAACTTGTGATTTTTTTGTCTGAAGAAATCCAAAATAGAAATGACTTTATCATGAGAACCCCAGCTCTCAGACAACCCCTCTTCCTTAGGCTTCTTCCTGTGTTCCTACCTGTGGTCACCTAAACCACTCTGCCTCTTAAGTTTGTTTATGGTAAAATCAAAGAGTTGTATTAGATCACAAACTATAATATATAGAAATCTATAATCCCTTTTGGGGGTTAAAGGGAGGCAGAGTTCAAATTTAATTAGGTCAGAAAAATCACTTTTTACCTTTTCCTTCTTTTTACCTGCCCTCCAACTCCTTGGACTTATTTCTAAGTCTGTTTAGCCCGTAATAATAATTACCATTCTTTAGCACTTTGAGATTATTCCTGTGTGTCAGAGTCAGACACTGCCTCACACTCACCCTATGACAGAAAGGCTATGGTAATTTCCACTAGACATGTGGAGAGTCAGAGGTCTAGAGAATTAAATGACCAGCTAGCAGCTACTAGACCCAATTGCCAAACCGGGAAATAAGACTCTATCTGAGTCTGAGGTCAGGAAGAGTTTTGTTTTTGTCATTGTTATCCTCAGCACTAAGCACAATGCCTAACTACTAGTAGAACTCAATAAATGTGTACAGAATGGTGCATGACCTTTTAAAATACTCTGCCATGCTAACAAGCAGATTCTATTCACTGGAATTTATTAATTTTTCCCTCCCTCTCTTTCTCCCTTTCTTCTTCCCTCCCTCCCTCCCTCCCTCCCTCCCTCCCTCCTTCCTTCTCTCCTTCCCTCCCTCCTTCTCTCTCTCCTGTCCTCTGCTCTCCTCTTCTCTCTCTCTCTCTGTGTCTCTTTGTCTCTCTCTCATCAGAGGAGAAGTATGTAGCAGATAGTAAAATGGAGGCTGAAGTTGTCTCCTCTCCCCAGGGCATTAAGGAAAGTGTCATACTGAGAGATATGTGGTTCTGTGGCTTCCTACCACTTTGAATCGACAAAATGTGATTAATAGACCTTAAAGTTGATGAGTGCCTTCCCTTTGTGTTTACCCAGCCAACAAAGGGAGGTAGAAGTGATCATTACAAAATATGTGCCATTTTTTTGAAGACTAGACCAATAACCAGCCCACATTGGGTTTTGAATCAAGAGTATACAGTGGTTTTTAATAATTTAACAAGTATGATCTGAGGTTTGATTGCAGAACTCCAAGTAAATATTTCTAGAATACCATCCAATCCAACAAACAATAATTAATTGCTTATTAAGTATTGTACTAGTAATGGGGTTACAAAAATAAAATGAAAAAGTTTGTGATCTAAAGAAACTTAATGATAATAATAATAGAACTTATGTAGTGACTTAAGGTTTGCAAAGTGCTGTATACATATTAATCTTATTTTATCTTTACAGCAGCTCTGTGAGTTATTGTATGATTCTATAAAGAAATTAAAGCTGAGAGATGTAAGCTAAAGTGACTTGTCTGGTGTCACCAGCTATATTTGAGATAGGATTCAAACACAGGACATTTTGAACCCAGTTACAGAATTCATGATAATTTGAGATGTGTTGGTAGAACATTGAAAAACAGAAAAGAGAAGACAAATAGAAGCAGAGACAGAAAGACACATACAGAGACAGAGACAGAGTTTCAGACAGAGAAAGAGAATTAACCTATAGTTGAAACCTACAAATGATTTCTCAGCATATATCAACATGTTTTATTCCATAAATTAAAAATAAAATAAATAAAAATGTAAAATCAAAACTAAGACAAAAGCCTACTGAGATAGAGAGAATAGGATTATTGTTCCCATTTTCCAGACAAGGAAACAGATATAAAAAAGAAACAATGACTTCCTCAAAGTGACATAGTAAGCAAATATTAGAACCAGGATTGAAATCTTAAGACTTTTGTTTCCATGACCATTTTTCTTTCCTCTTTGTCACACTGTTTCAAATAGACTTGGATATTTATAGAGAAGAAAAAGAAAGGAAACCTAGGTTTTGTTTAGTCACCTCCAAGTGATTATATGTAGTTCAAGGTTATAGAAGGCATCTATTGGCTCTTGCCCATTAGATGTATCAAACCAAGAATCTGGAGATGTGGCTCTTATCTTTGTCCACACTTAGCTGGGTTACTCGGCATGATTAAGCCTTTATAATTCTTCTGAGCCTCAGTTTTTTTTCTTTTGTAGAATAGGGTTATTGGATCAAAAGATCACAGGATCATAGATTTAAATGTGACAGGCAACATTGAGATTATTAAGGCCAATTCCTTCATTTTATAAATGATCAAACAGCCTCAGAGATTTGAATGATGTGCCCTGGTTCACACAGCTGATAAATGTCTAAGGTATAAAATGAACCCAGATGTTCCTGATTTTGCCTTCATTTATATATCTCTTATATCAGCTCTAAATTTCTATCGTTCTCCCTTTCCTCCATCCACAGATAGTGAATGGGAGATATTTAAATAAGAAAATGAAAAAAGTAGACAAAAATCCTCTTTGTTGTCTTGTTTAACATTTTTTTTTGCTGGGAAAACACTTTCTTCCATAACTAACAAAATGATAGCCATCAGCTCAGCCTTTCTACAAATTATGAGAAATTCTAAATAGTGGGGTCCAAAATGATGGGAAACTTACTATATATTTAGATAGACAGTACAACCTTTCTTGATATATCCCCCTGACTTAAAAGTTTGGAGATCATGGGGAAAATGAATTTAAAAGAAACATCCAGAAATGAAAGTCACAAATTTAAAAGTTACTTGCATTTTTTTTCTACTTCTCCACTTTTTTGCCTATCACTCAGGCCCATAACACATAAGCTCTGTATCAATTTTCATTCTCAGATCTTTTTTTCCTCTGCTATTCTCTTTGCTATTTTCTGTTTTCTTTCCTTTGAAAAATGACACATACAGCCTTTTTTTGTCATTCCAAATACTCAGTTTCTTTGGTATTCATTTATTGTGTATTGCCTGTGCATGGTATCTAGTCTTGCTTCCATTAACTATTTCTTCTCTACTTCTGTCTATTCTTGATGGCACTTTATCCTTTTTCACACAGTTCTCTAAACCTTTTTGAGATATCATTGCTTTTCCCTGGGTCAGTGAAGAGTCTCAAATGGATCTAATCTATCCAGTAGTTAGCTAAGTTTGGAAAGCAGTTGGAATCCCTTTGGAATGAATTCTGTGAATGTGAAACTCATCACCACTGCCTCCATAATTGGACTTGGGAGGGCCAAGAGTGCATTATGAAACAAATAGGCTGTAAAAATTGGAAAGGGGATGGCTTTCTCTCTTACTTTTTTTATTGGATGTACTCTTGATGGAAGCTGCTTCAAGAGGAACAAGGATCAGTTACCTATCTTCCCTCAAAATTTCCTGGTCGCCTGTCAATCTGCACATACTACTTAGAAATTGTGTGTGTGTTTGTGTGTGTTGTGCATGCATGCATGTGTTGGGGTGGTGATGTTTGAGAATGAACTTAAAATAAAGAATGAACTTTTGTTGTAGAAGAAAGAGAAAAAATAATTTAAAATTATAATGATGCAAGAAAAACAAAATGCAAGGCTACTTATTTTGTTTCTGTCCCTATGTTGATTGCAGTGGAATAAGGATCTCAGGTAACTGAAGGGCAAAAAGATGACACAATTTAGCATAGAGCAATCAAGTTCATAGAAATAGAGGTTAAAAAAAAAAGAAAAAGATCCCTTTGGTCACATATTTTTTTAGAAAACCACATGTTAATATTTATATTCTATTGTATTTTTATTTATCTTATTAAATATTTCTCAATTAAATTTTAATGTGGTTCATCTGCACTAAGGAGTATTAGCTGCTGGTAGAGCCTCCTGACTTAGAGCATGTCTTGGAGTAGGTTGGAAGGATTCATAAAAGAAGATATTAAAGAAAAAAATGAACCATGGTTTTCCTGTATACCTGTAAACTTGATCATTATTCAGAAAGCAAACTGCAGAACTGATTTCTTTGAGGTTATTTCTGTATCCCCAAATACTTACTTTTTGAGTTGATATATCCACAGGGATATCAAAATATCAAATTTGGATAAAAGGATGCTATCCAGAAATACCTTGTAGGTTTTTCACTTCTAGGACAGGAACTACAGGAATGTGTGTGTGTGTGTGTATGTGTGTGTGTGTGTGTATCTTTGAATTTATTCCCTGTTCCCAGCACAATTCCTTACACACAATAGGTATTTAATAAACATTTGCTGAATTGAGTTGAATAGTGCCAAGTCATGCTGTCTTCAGTCTAAGAATAAAAAAAGAAGGAATACTATAAAGCAAATAGATTATGATAATGGAATATAGATAAAATACTATAATGTAATTAAGACTATAATAAGACTATATAAGAATATAATAAAAAACACTATAAAGAATAATTTTGAAAGTGATGTATAAATTAAAACAAAACAGAAATAGAAGAATAGAGAACAAGCTGACCACTAACTTCAGTGACATAAGAGAAGTAATGGAATATCATTGTTTGGCCAATGACTAAACAAGTTTAGAACAATAATATAAGGTGATTTTACTGTGTAGTGAAAGTTATTAATCTGATGAATAGAGAGATGAATTGAAACTAGGAACTAGTGCAAAGAGAAGTGTGCAAAAGAATCAAGAAAACTATATACATAATGACTACAATAATGTAAATAGAAAGAACAAAAATTACCAATTAATTACTACTATATATTGAGAAATTATAATAGCCTAGTCTAGCTCCAAGAAAGAACTATAAAAAGGCACCTCTTCTTATGTCAGTGCAGAGGTAAGGGATTGTTGATGTTGAACATGGCAAATGACAAATAATTTTGATATGTTGGTTAGTTTCACTGAATTATTTTCCCCTCGTTTTTGTCCTTTGTTATGGATGGGCTTCTGGAAAAGGAGGAGAAAATAAAATGTAGATGATGAAAAAACAAAAGATATTAGTGAGCATACAAATTAAAAAAATTAAATAGCTTTTTATTTTTCCAAATACATACAAAGATAGTTTTCAATACTCACCTTTGCAAAAAAAAAAAACTGTGTTGAATATATATATTTTTAAAAAAATGAATAAACAGAGAATTCTGATGAGGACTCAGAAGGAGTACATGAACTATGGTATGATACTTTATGCACTGAAACTAATTTAAATGTAAATAATCACTAAGTAAGTTTGACTGAATTGTTGTATGATTCTAAGTTTTTAAATGGCATTAAAAAGATAAAGAAAAAAAAGAAGAGCAGAGAGAATTTTTGAATTCATCAACATCACAAGTGTGTTGATATTGTTTCTGAATCTCTATCACGGAAAGAACCCATACTTGGTTCCAAGGCCCATCCATCTAGAAACAAAATCACGAATGCCTTCTTTTGCTTTTGGGAAGGAGGTGCAGTAAGGTGAATTAGAGGAAGAGAGGTGAAATGGGTCCTTTTTTGCAATATTGGGAACCAAAGCATACATTTGATTTAAAGAAAAATAGGGAGAAAAATTTCAAAAAGATATTGATGGGTTAATTAAAGAAGAAACTGTGTAGAGCTGACTTCTTAGGGCAAGTATTCATGGTATCACCTCCCTGATGTTCCAGTAGTCTTTGAGAATGGAGGACAAACAATGTTCCTGAGTGTAAACCCTAGGAATCATATGATCAAGATCAACAATTATTTTTATAACAAAATATTTTGCATGTATTATCTCGTTTGCATTACAAAAACCAAGACCAAATTACTTTTCCACATTGTCTCTCACTTTCAAGTTTGACTTTATTATCTTTTGGGTTAGTGCTTCAAGGATTTAAAAACTAACATTTCTCCAAATGATTTAGAAAAGACCAAAGGTTATTTCTAAGGGAAAAAAAAATACTAAATAAAAACTATCATGGTTCATCCCAAGTTCAGGTTCAAAGGAAAACTACTGCTCTTTAGATGTCCTCCCTTAGGTCCAGTTGGCATGGAGCTCAGTATATATGCTCACAGAACTTCCAATTTGTGTACAGTATTGTAGAACTGGGTTCTTACCCTATGGTCTGTGAATCATCAAAAGGTCTGAGATAGATTTCAAAGGCTCTATGAACGTGAAAAGGAAAGAATTATATATACATATATATATATATATATATATATATATATATATATATTGCCAACCTTTGATTTTTTTGTAATCTTATGTATTTATTATATATGTACTTATTATTTTTAAAAACATGATTCGGAAAGGAATTCATAAATTTCACCAGATTACCAAAGGGGTCCAAAAGGCTTTAGTCTCTGAATACATTTTGACAAAACTTACTTTTTTTAATTAAATCTAATCTGTGGGCTATTAAGTGTCCTAGTGGATAGAGTGCTGGTCTTCAAGTTGTAGAAATTTGAGTTCAAATATGATTTTAGACTTTTACTAACTGTCTAACACTTAACTTCTCTTTGTCTCAGTTTCTTCAACTGAAAAATAAGGGTAATAATATTTATTTACTTCCCAGGGTTTTTGTGAGGATCAAATGAGATAATAATTGTAAAGTGCTTAGAATATTGTCTGGCACATCGTAGCACTACCTAAATATTAGCTGTTACTACTATTAATAGGGATGGAGGGATTGACTTTTTAAGTTCCCAGAGTTACTGAGTCTTGAGGTTAATAGGATAATATTGTTGAAGGGCTAAGTAAACAGTGAAGCCTTCTTAGACTTCCAGACATTTGTTATAGGGATTCTATGTTGACAGGATGGAAATCTACTACATGCTTTCAGGTACGATGTGCCTATTGTTTATCATGGCATAGTAGTAAGATCAGTGGGATTGGTGTCTAGAAAACTTGGGTTAAAATCCTACCGCAGATATGGATGGATAGTAAATCACTTCACCCCTTCCAGCTTTACTTTTTTCATCTAAATTTTTTCAATTTCAATTTCAAATTTTTTCTTTTTTCATCTAATCTTTGGATTCTTCTCTGACTTTCTGGCATCCTTCAAACAAAAGCTCTTCTAAAACTTCTCTTTGCTCCTCAAGCCATTTCGTGGAACCACACCATTCCTTTCTCCTTCCCTCTTAATGGCAGGCATTCTTTTCTATACATTGAGAAAACAGAACTCATTTATAGTGGCCTCTTTTCCACTTATTCTATATTTCAAAGTCCTTCTAATATCTCATTGGATTTCTCTCTTTTTTGTTCTTGCCCTAAGACTATGCTGTCTTGCTTGGTGAGAATCCAATATAACTACCTGACAGTGTTCCCATACTACCTAACAATGTTTCATTAGGATCATTTTCTTGCTGTGTATATCTTATTTATGCTTCTTTTTTTCTACTGGAAAGAGTAACTCAATTGACCCTACTATTGCTTTTAGAAAAGATATGGCAATCAAATGGCCTAAAGCTCCACTCATATCCCTGGTACTTCTCAGACCAAAACACCCTTCCGTAGTCCCCACTTTCCTGCTTTTGCTGTTTTTCCTTATTACCATGTAAGTTCATTGAGGAGAGGGACTCTTAATAGCTTTGTATCTTTATCACCTGTGATTCGTATTGTGCTTGGTATCTGGAATATAATAAGCACTCAATATATGCTATTTTTATTCACTTATTTGCTTGTTAATTTATTAAGTTTCTGACAAACTCCTTGCTGACTTGTGCACATGATGCTCTCTCCTATCTTCTCTGTGATTTTTTCCTTCATTTTCAATCTTCTTGCCTTTTGGCTCAGTCCCTGCTACTCACCAAAATACCCAGTTATCTAGCATCCTTAAGAAAACTTTACTTTAACTTAACCACACCCTCCAGCATCTCATCTTCTTTCTTTCCTCCTTTTCACAGACTAGGGATAGGGGACTGAATCTGTGAAATAATTGATGTAGAGAATTTTGAGATGAGGAGGGAGATTATCAGTACAAGTTTGTGGTACTTTCTCTAAAATTTATAGTCTTAGAAAGCTGCTAGTAATTTGGAGCTAAAGTGTAAGTAATTTGTAGAGTGCTATAGTCAGTATGAATTAATGGCAAGAACCTGAATCCAGTTCTTCCTGGCTACAAAACTGGTACTCTGTCCTTTATTCACATTCTTCATATCCTGCCTCAAAGAAAGAGTTGTCTACTTTCATTGTCTCTAATTTCTTACCTCTTGCTCAATTCTCAGTTCCTCATAATCTGACCTCTAACACTCCCATTTAACAGAAAGTTTTCCTTTAAGATTAACAAAAATCACAATTTGACATTGTTGATCACTTCCTCTTCTCTTTCCTGAAAAATCCCTGGATAATCACACTATATCTCCATCCTCTATCTTGACTTTTGTGTTACTGTGCTCTCTTGCTTTTCTTCCTACATATCAGGCTGGTTCTTGCCAATGTCCTTTACTTGACCATCAACCATACCTCAACTGAGGGCTACATTCTAATTATTTTGTACTTCACTTTTTCTATATCATCTCTCATTGATCTCATTAGCTATCATAGATTATTCATCACTATACAAATGATTTCTAGATCAATAAATCCAGTCCAAATCTATTTCATGACTTTCAATTCCACATCACCTAGATACTGCCTGATATTTCTAAGACAACATGGTATAATGGATTGGACACTGGATTTTGAGTCAGGTGGATCTGGTTTCATATCTCTTTGTTTGAATTTCCTCATCCATAAGATGAAGGGATAGACTTGTTGGAACCCAAAGTTTCTTGTAGCTCTAAATCAATGATCCCATGATTTCTATTTGGATATTTTGTAGATACTTCATACTCAACAGAATGGAATAAAATTACCACTATTCTATCCTTTGGACATACAACTAAACAAGTTGAGGGTATACATGTTAATTGTTATTGAGTTTCTTTTTTTTTTTTTTATAAAATTAAATTTATTTATTTAAAACAAATACCAAATATAAAAAGGAAAAAAAAAGGCAAACAGAAAAAAATTACCATGTGCACAGTAGAACAAGAGAGGATTCAAAATATGAGACATTAAATTTCCATTTATTTATTTATTTTATTTTATTTTTTATTTTTTTATTTAATAGCCTTTTACTTACAGGATATATACATGGGTAACTTTACAGCATTAACAATTGCCAAACCTCTTGTTCCAATGTTTCACCTCTTACCCCCCCACACCTCCTCCCCTAGATGGCAGGATGACCAGTAGATGTTAAATAATTAAAATATAAATTAGATAAAAAATAACATAAAAACTTATTTTGCTGTTACAAAAAGAATCAGACTCTAAATATTGACTTAGTTGTGAAGGAAACAAAATGCGGTGGCATAAATAGGGATTGGGAATTCAATGTAATGGTTTTAGTCATCTCCCAGAGCCTTTTTTTCTGGGCATACTAGTTCAGTTCATTCCTCCATTGAAAGTTTGGTTGATCTCTTTGCTGAGGAGGCCTGGTCCATCAGAACTGGTCATCATATAGTATTTTGTTGAAGTATATAATGATCTCCTGGTCCTGCTCATTTCCTCAGCATCAGTTCTGTAATCTCCAGGCCTTTCTGAAATTATCCTGTTCCATTTTCAAGAACAGTAATATTCCATAATATTCATATACCACAATTTATTCACCATTCTCCAACTGATGGACATCCATTCAGTTTGTTTTAGCCACTACGAAAAGGGCTGCCAAACATTCTTTTAACAGGTCCCTTTCCTTCTTTATAATCTTTTTGGGATATAATCCCAGTATAAATCTGGATAAAGGGATCCAGTTTGAAACTTTTTGAGCATAGTTCCAAACTACTCTCCAAAATGGTTGGTTCGTTCCAATCCACCAACAATGCATCAATTCCCAGTTTTCCCCATCCCCTCCAACAATCATATTATTTTTTCCTGTCATCTTAGCCAACCTGACAGGGGATGGTATCTTAGGTTGTCTTAATTTGCATTTCTCTGATTAATAATGACTTGGAGCATCTTTTATTGACTAGTGTTTAATTTCTTCATCTGGAATTGTCTGTTTATCCTTTGACCATTTTCAATTAGAAATGGCGATTTTTATAAATTAGGTTAATTTTATATTTTGGAGATGAGGCCTTTATCAGAACCTTTGACTTAAAAATATTTTCCCAGTTTTTGCTTCCTTCTAATCTTGTCTGCAAGTTTTTTGTACAAAACCTTTTCAGTTTGGTATAATCAAATTTTTTGATAGTAATGATCTCTAGTTCTGCTGGTCATAAAGACCTCCCCTTCCCAAGGTCAGGAGGTAAACTATCCTGTTTCCTCTAATTTATTAATAATTTCATTCTTTATGCCTAGGTCATGAACCCATTTTGACCTTATCTTGGTTAGGTGTTAAGTATGGATAATGCCTAGTTTCGCCTATTGTTTCAATTTTCCCAGCAATTTTTATCAAACAGTAGTTCTTTCCCAAAAGCTGGATTTTGGGTTTTCCAAAACTAGGTTGCTATATTTGTTGACTGTTTTATCCTTAACATAATTTTCCACTGATCCTAATTATTCTTTGAATCAAATTTTTGGTAACTGCTGCCTATAATATAATTTTAGATCTGGTGCTTTAAACCTTCATTTGATTTTTTTTCATTAATTCCTTGAAATTCTTTTTTTTTTTACATAAAAAATTATTTTGCTGCAAAAAGAATCAGACTCAATTATTTACAATTACTTGAAGGAAATCAAAAGATGCAGGTTGCATAAATATAAAGGATTGAATTCAAAAATGGTTTTAGTCATCTCCAAGTTCTTTTCTGGGTATAGCTGTTCAGTTCTTCTGCTCCATTAGAAATGTTTGGTTGATCTCGTTGCTGGGGATGGCCTGATCCATCAGAACTGGTCATCATCTAGTATTTTTTGAAGATATAATGATCTCCTGGTCCTCCATTTCCCAGCATCAGTTCTTAAGTCCTCCAGGCCTTTCTGAAATCATCCTTTTGGTCATTTCAAACATAATATTCCAAATTTTCATATACCAAATTTATTCAGCCATTCTCCAACTGATGGACATCCATTCAGTTTCCAGTTTCTACCACTAAAAAAGGGCTGCCACAAACATTCTGCACATGGTCCCTTTCCCTTCTTTATAATCTCTTTGGGATTAAACCCAGTAGTAACACTGCTGGATCAAGGTAACGTTTGATAACTTTTTGAGCATAGTTCAAATACTCTCAAATGGTTGGATTCCAAACCCACCAACAATGAATCATGTCCCAGTTTTCCCACATCCTCAAAATCATCATTATTTTTTCCTGTCATTTTAGCCAATCAAAGGTGTGTAGTGTATCTTATTGTCTTAATTTGCATTTTTGATTAATAATGACTTGGAATCTTTTCTATGACTAAAATGTTTAATTTCTTCATCGAAATTGTCTTTCATATCCTTTGACCATTTTCAATTAGAGAATCGATTTTTTATAAATTAGAGTTAATTCTCTATATTTTGGAAAGAGGCCTTTATCAGAACCTTTGACTTAAAAATATTTTCCCCAGTTTTTGCTTCCCTTCTAATCTTTTCATTAGTTTTTTTGTACAAAAACTTTTCAGTTTTTATAATCAAATTTTCTATTTTGTGATCAAATGATCTCTAGATCTTTGGTCTAAAACCTTCCCCTTCCACAGGTCTGAAGGGGTAAACTATCCTTGTTCCTCTAATTTATTAATAATTTCATTCTTTATCCTCTTTGAACCCATTTTGACCTTATCTTGGGTACGGCGTTAATTGGATCAATGCCTAGTTTCTGCCATATTAGTTTCAATTTTCCAAATTTTTTATCAAACATGTTCTTATCCCAAAAAGCTGGGATCTTTGGGTTTTCAAAGACTAAGGTTCATATTTTTGACTGTTTTATCCCTTGAACTAATCTATTCCACTGATCAACTAATATTCCTTAGCCAATCCAAATAGTTTTGGTAACTGCTGCCTATAATATAGTTTTAGATCTGGGTACAGCTAAGCCACCATCATTTGATTTTTTTTTCATTAATTCCTTGAAATTTTGACCTTTTGTTTTCCATATAACTTTGTTATTTTTCTAGGTTTAAAATAGTTTTTGGGGTCTGTTGGTATAGGTAAATAAATAATTAGTTTAGGTAATATTGTCATCTTTATTATTTTGCCGCCCTATCCAAGAGTTTAATATTTTCAATTGTTAGATCAGACTTAATTTTTGAAAAGTGGTCCCTTAATTTTGCTCATAAAGTTTCTGATTTTCCCTTGGCAGATAGTTCCAATTTTTATATTATCAGTAGTTACTTTAAATGGAATTTCTTTAACTCTGACTGTTGGATTTTTATGATATATAAGAATGTGATACTTGTGGGTTTATTTTATAACCACAACTTTGCTAAAGTTTGGATTATTTCTAATAACTTTTTTAAGTCTCTGGGGCTCAAATAAATCATGTCATCGGCAAGAGTGTAATTTGGCCCCTCATTGCCTATTCTTATTCCTTTTAATCTCTTTCTCAGCTCTTATTCTTAAGGGTTTCTAATACAATATTAAATAGTAACGGTGATAGTGGGAACCTTTTTCCCCAGATTTATTGGGAATGGTTGCAGTTTGTCTCCTTAATATGATGCTTACTAGGTTTTAAATAGATGCTGCGTTATTTTAAGGAAATCCATTTTTCCTATCTCTCAAGTGTTTTTAATAGGAATGGATGTTGGATTTTATCAAATCTTTTTCTGCATCTATTGAGATGATCATATGGTTTTTTGTTAATTTGGTTATTAAATGGCCAATTATATTGATGTTTTTCCTAATATTAACCAGCCCTGCATTCCTGGTATAAATCCTACTTGATCATAGTGTATTATCTTGGAGATGATTTTTCTGTAGTCTTTTTTGCTAATATCTTATTTAAGATTTTAGCATCAATATTCATTAGGGAGATTGGTCATAATTTTCTTTCTCTGTTTTCAGCCACCTGGTTTAGGTATCATACCATGTCTTGTCATAGAAGGAATTTGGTAGGTCCTTCATTCCCATTTTATAAATAATTTATATAACTTGGGGCCAATTGTTCTTTTAAATGTTTGGGAAAATTCCTTTAAATCCATCTTCCTGGGGTTTTTTTCTTGGGAGTTGTTTAATTTGTTCTATTTCTTTTTTGAAATGGGACATTCAAGCAATTTATTTCCTCTTTAGTCAAAGTGTATATTTTGGGGTAGTCATCCATTTCATTAGGGTTCAAATTTTTGGATAAGTTACAAAATAACTCCTTATTTTTTCTTTTCCTCTTTGGTGGAAAGTTCTCCTTTTCATTTTAGACTACTTTTTATTTTCCTCCCTCCTTTTTTTGGGTTTACCAAAGGTTTATCTTTTTATTGGCTTTTTCAAGAACCACCGTTTTATTAATTATTTCAATAGTTTTTTTTTCAATTTTTAATTTCTCCTTTTAATTTAAATTTCCAAAGATTTGATTGGGGTTTTAATTGGTCTTTTTAGTTTTTTTTTTAGTTTTAAGCCCAATTCATTAATCTTTTTTTCTCTGTTTTATTCAAGTAGCCTCAAGGATTAAAATTCCCCCTTATTCCCTTTGCCATCCAACAAATTTTGGATGATGTTCTCATTGTTTTATCTTAGTGAAATTTTAATTGTATCTATAATTTGCTGCTTCCCCAATCATTCTTTAAGATGAATTGTTTAGTTTCCAATTACTTTTGGTCTATTTCCCCTAATTTTTTTTGAATGTAGTTTTATTGCATCATGATCTGAAAAGAAGATTTACTATTTTGCTTTCTTGCATTTAATTTTGGGTCTTTATGTCCTAATAAGGTCAATTTTGAATAGGTTCCATGAACTCTGAGGAAATATATTCCTTTCATCTCCATTCAATTTTCCAAAAGATCCAACATACCTAATTTTTCTAATATTCTATTTACTTCTTTAATTTCCTTCTTTTTGTTTTGTGGTTTGATTTGTCTAATTCTGAGGGCAAGGTTGGATCTCCCTATTACAGTTTTGTTTCTTTTCTTCTTGTCTCTTAACTTCTCCTTTAGGAAGTTGGATGCCTCCACTTGGTGCAATATATTTTAATATTTATTGCTTCGTTGTTTATGACCTTTGCAGGAAGTTTCCTTCCTTTCTCTTTTAATTAGACAATTTGTCTTTTGCTTGATCTGAGATAAGGATGGTCCTTTTTGACTTCACCCTGAAGCATAAAGATTTTGCTCCAGCCTTTTTCCTTTCTTATTATCTCCTTTTAAATTGTTCTGCTATCTCTTCCTCTTTTGGGGAGTTCATCCCATTCATTTCGGTTAAATTACTAACGTTTTCCTACCATCCCTTAACCCAGATTGTCTTTATTCTTTCCCCAACCCTTCCCCTTTTAAACTTATGTACCCTCTTGTATCAGGTTACCTCATAATCCCTCCTCCCCCTTTGAGTCTTTTCCCTTCCTTTTATTATCTTTTCTTTTCCTTTTCCCTCCCCCCTTTTTAATGAGGGCAAGAGAAATTTTCTCTAAAAAATTCAATTTTTTTTCTTTGACCAACTCTGATGAGGTAAAGATTCCACAATGTTCCTCCCCTCTCAAATTCCCTCAGATATGTTAAGTTTCCTTTTCCTCTTTGTGGGATGTGGTTTTCTTTTATCCCTCCTTCCCACCTTATTCTGCCATCCCCTTTTTCCATATCTACTTCCCTTTTTATTTATATCACTACAATCAAATTAAACATTATTCTTTTTATATCCCAACAGAAATACAATTTCAAGAGTTATTTTTACCTTTCTGCATCCTTAGTTCTACGGAATCAAATTTTTGTTTAGTTCTGGTTTTTCTTCAGAAACAAATAGAATTCATTTGTTTCTTAAATGTCCATCTTCTTCCTGGAAGAAAATGCTCCAGCTTAGCTGGGTTTATTTCATCCCAAGTTCTTGTGCCTTTCGGAATATCATTTCAGGCCCTTCTTTCCTTTAATGGAGGCAGCCAGATCTTGGGTGATCCAGGCACCTCAGTATTTTAATTTTTGTTTTTTTTTTTTTTTTTGCTGCTTGTAAAATTTTTTCCTTAATCTGAGGTTCTGAAATTTGGCCCAATATTCCTTGGGGTTTTTATTTTAGGGGTTTCTTTCAGAAGGTGTTGATGAATTTTTCAATGCCTATTTTTACCTTCTGATTCTAACATCTGGCAGTTCTCTTTGATGATTTCTTGAAAAATTATCTAGGCTCTTTTTTTCATCATAGTTTTCGGAAAGCAATAATCCTCAGATTATCTCCCAGATCTATTTTCCAAGTCTGTCATTTTTTCAAATAATAATTCATGGTTTTTCAGTTTGTCAATTTTTGGTTTTGTTGACTGATTCTTGCTTTCTCAATGATCATTAGTATCTATTTTTCATTCAATTTTAAAAAATTATTTTTTTATTAACTTTTTTTATATGTCCAATTAGTTTTTAAATGTTTTTTTGGTCTGTGGTTTTTTTCATTTCACTAATTTTTTTTTTTAGTGAATTATTTTCTTTCTAATACAGATCCTACTTTCTTAGTGTTCTTTGTCTTTTCCAATTCCAAGATCCTACTTTCTAGTGAATTCTTTATTTTTTCAATTCACTTCTTACTTTCCTGGATTTTTTACTTTTTCCAATTTGTATTTCGGGGTTGTTGCTCTCTTTGGCTTCTCTTTCCCCCCATTTATCTTCTAACTCTCTTTTTGAGACTTTTAATGGTCTCTTCTTGAGCACTGTAAAGGAGGACAGTCTGATGCATTTTTGCTTTTGGGGTCTCTTCAGGTTTGTGACCTGCTCTTTTTCTGCATAGAAGCTTCAATCGTTCTTTTCATCTTTTATTCCGTTTAAACCTTTAGGTGGTCTCCTAGGCAAGGGGTTACCAGCTTCCTCTGCAGGGCAGGGGAGATTAAACCGATTTCTGGCCCGAGGTAGGGTGCTCTGGGGAGTTTTCCCTTCCCCCAACGGAAGTGGTTCAGCACTGGCTGACATCAACTGTTAGTAGGGCTGAGTGGGGTGATTGTCCTCGCGAGACAAGGAAAGTGTCACTGCCCCAGGCCGGAGCCCTTTGGACTGTGGTTTAAACGTGACCAGACCGCAGACCGCACCGAACTCTGCCCCAGGTTGCCCAAGAAAGGGCCCTGGAAAAGCCTATGGCCCAAGCCACCCCCACTGCCAAGATTGGAAGGTAACCCGGGCTGCGTCCTCCGGTGCAAGATCCCAACTGCCCCAAGGAAAAAGCCCTTACTTGGGTTGGGGCTGGGACTTTGCTGAGATCTTGTTTTCACTGGATTAGGCCTCCTCAGAACCTAATTTCTCTCCCTGTCTGCTGATCTCCCCCCTGGAACCAACCTATTTTGGGAGACTGCAGATTTTCTTTGGCTGGTGGTTGTTCTACTTTTATCTTTACAATTTGCAGTCAAGACTATTTTTGTGGCTCGATATAATATTGATAAAGAGGGTAAGAGAAGAGCTTAGAAAGTCGCGTGTGTCTTCTCCGCCATCTTGGCTCCGCCCCCCCCTAAATTTCCATTTAAAGAAAGTCTATATAAATACTACTCATTATGTTCAGAATTGGGTATTTTTCTTTGCTTCCATGTACATTTTCTTTTGTTGTCTACTATGCGCTTTTTAATTATTCTTTTTCCTTCTTTTTTTACTTGCCACTTCCCTCAAGAAGGCTACAATTAAGTGCAAATATATTTACACATACAATATTATCATCCTTTGAAGTCCATGTCTTTCCACATTTTTCTAAACTTACCAACTCACCATTTCCTAAACTACAGCAATATTCCAACCTTATACTGTAAATTTATTTTAATTAGTCAAAGACAATATAAATGAATATGGATGACATATAGTGTAGTTTCTCTATTTTTCTCTTTTGAGTAAAGTTATTTTAGTTTTAAATTTGTCTGAGATCAATGATTACTAGTTCTGCTCTTTTTTTTTTTTCAAATAAATTCTATCCCTGATCATTATTATTGTGTACCTGGGTATCTTTTTTTCCCCCATCCCGGACAACTCCTTTGCTTTACTTTACTTTACTACCTGCTGTCTTACTTTGCTATTACTTTACCTACCCTGCCTTCAAGGATCCTTCCCTTGTCCTTTCCCCCACATTTTCCCTCCTTCTTTATCCCATTTCCATTAATTTATGCACCTTTCTATACTCTCTTCCCTCTTATTTCTTTATAAATTTAGAAAATTTTTATACCTTTCTAGATGTGTCTCGTTCCTACTTTAATCAATTCCTGATGAGAGTAAGACTCCAGAACAACCAGCTTTTCTCTCCCATCTAATTCCTTTGCACAAACCTTCATTTGTATAACACCATTATTCTATTTTCTGTTTCCAACACAATTTTGCTTTTTAAATCACATCATACTCACCTCTACCTCAATCTTTCTTTCAAACTACCTAATTACTAATGATAATCTTAAACATATAACTTACATTTCCATGTATAAAATAGTTTTTCCTTATTAATTCCTTTAAAATTAGTCTTTGATGTTTACCCTATAATTCTCTTCAATTTATTTGTTAAGTTTTCTATTAAATTCAGGTCTTTTTGCAACAAAATACTGAAAGTCTGGTAATTCATTGAATATCCTTTTTTCTTTCAGGATTATGATTAATTTTGCTGGGTATAAGAATTTCAGCTGCAACTCCAGTTCTTTTCCCCTTTGTTATATAATGTTCTAAAACCTGTAGTCTTTTAATGTAGCTGCTAATGATGAGGTCAAATGATGAGGTCAAGGGACCAAATGATGAGGTCAGGGAACCAAATGATGAGGTGGGAGAATTGAGGTGGAAGAGCCCCTCTTGTCAGAGCTGAAGATCCTATACAAAAGAATTCGGAAACTTGAAATCTGTGTGGTAAAAAAGGATTTACTGGCACTGAGAAGCCAGCTTGCTAGGAAAACAGACTTCTTAGTGGGTAAAAAATCCTGGCAGGACACCTTGTTAGGAAGAGAGCTTCCTTAGCAAACGTAATCCTGTTGAGGAGTTTCGAAAAGATAGGTTACACTGAGAAGAATATATCTTCAATAGTGGGCAAGGTCCTGTTAGGACATCTGCCAAGATTCAGGGTTCAGAGTTGTCTTTTATTAGTTGTCTGAAGCTTGGGGGTTCAATTCAAAATTAAATGAGATTCTCTTAATGTTGACAATGACTCAGGCCTGGATCTCCAATTGAAAAGAGATTACTTATTTTGGGAGTTTGAGCTAATGGGAATGGTTCTAGACTAATCTTCAACTCAATAGGAGGTGCAACCACATCCCTGGCTATGATCTCTAACTGAATGAGACCACTCAAGTTGGGTCCTCAAAGGGTGGGCTCCCCTGAGGAGAGCCTGAGATTCAGGAACCTCCCCCGAGAAGGGGGACAGCCCCAAGGCTCACCCCAAAGATCATTTCTCCCCAAAAGATCTCAGTCAGTCCACAACACTATTAGTTCTTATGTGATTTTAATTGTGGGTTCTCAGTATTTGAATTGGGTTTTTTCCTCTTTTTGTTTATTGCATTTTCTCCTTTACCTGGAGGTTTGGGAATTTGACTATACCATTCTAGTTAGTTTTTCTCATATAATCTCTTTCAGGTGTTGTTGAGTGGATTTTTTTTTTATGTCTACTTTCCACTCTTGTTCTAAAACTTCAGGACAATTTTCTTGAATTATTCCTTGTATTATTACATAAAAATCCCTTTTTATTGTAACTTTAAGGTAGTTTTATCTTCTTGATCTGCTCTCCAGATCTGTTGTTTTTCTTATGAAATGCCTCCTTGTAATGTTCTCTAAAATATAATGTTCTCTGTGATCAAGTTTTTTAGGGGGCTTCTGGAACCTTCATTTCAGTTCAAACTAATCACCCCGAATGCAACCAGGAATTAAAATCCAAATCTTTTATTGTTTCCTTTTAAGTCTTGTCTCCTTCCTTGGGCCTAGTTAGCTTTCTTAGAAGCCTATGTCTCTCCTTGGTTCCTGCTGCTTGTCCTTTGCCTCTGCCAGCTTCAGCCTCTAGCTCCTTCTGAACCTCCAGCCAGCACAAAGGTGGAATATGGAATTAATCTGACTCCACCTCTGAGATCGGGCTTGTGGGATTCTGTCTTGTGAATCTTCTGGACTGAATCCTGGCTCTGAATCTCCCAAAGTCAATCCTGGTTGAGACTCCTAGCTTATATATGCTTTCTTAAAGGTATGAATCTTGTGGAACTGTAGTAAGTACTAAGTACATCTAAAGAACTGTTAAGCTCCCTGCTAAGCAACCACTGTCTCTATCAATTCCACTGACTTAGCACCTTGTAAGAATTCTAACACCTCATATTCTCTTCTATATTTTCATTCTTTATAATTTGCTTTATTATTTCTTAGTCACTTATAACTTCACTAGCTTCCTTTTGCCCAATGCTAGTTTTCATTATTCCCTTCCATCATATTTCATTTTTTCAAATACATGTAAAGATAATTTTAAATATACATTTTTGTAAGGCTTTTGTGTTCCAAATTTTTCATTTTTCCTTCCTTTTCCCCTGTATCTCTAAGACAAGAAAAACAGAAGTTGGGTGATTTGCCCAGGATCACTCAGCTAGTGAGTGTCTGAGGTTGGTTTTGAACTCAAGTGTTCCTGACTTCAGAGCCAGAGCCTACATATAGACTTCCGGAGCAATAGCCAGTGTATCTAGCTTGAGAACCAGTCCAACCATGAGTTACAGCTCATGAAGAGGTCTTTATTATTATTATTATTATTATTATTATTATAGCTTTTTATTTGCAAAACATATGCATAGTAAATTTTCAGCACTGACCCTTGCAAAATCTTCTGTTCCAAAATTTCCCCTCATCCCCTCACCCCCTCCCCTAGAAGGCAGGTAGTCCAATACATGTTATATATGTTAAAGTTAAATGTTAAATCGAATATATTTATACATATTTATACAATTATCTTGCTGCACAAGAAAAATTGGATCTGGAAAGAAAGAAAAAAAAACTGAGAAGGAAAACAAAAAAAGAAAGAGTGAGAAGGCTATGTTGTGGTCTACGCTCAGCTCCCAAGTCCACTTTCTGGGTGTAGATGGCCCCTCTTCATTACTGAACAAGTGGAACTGGTTTGAATCATCTTATTGTTGAAGAGAGTCCATCAGAATTTATCATCATATAATCTTGTTATTGCTGTGTATAATGATCTCCTGGTTCTGCTCATTTCACTCTGTATCAGTTCATGTAAGTCTCCCCCGGCCTCTTTGAAATCATGCTGCTAATCGTTTCTTACAGAATAATAATATCCCATAACATTCATATACTACAATTTATTCAGCCATTCTCCAATTTATGGGCATCCATTCAATTTCCAGTTTCTAACTGTTACAAAGAGGGCTGCCACAAACATTTTTGCAAATACAGGTCCCTTTCCCTTTTTTAAGATCTCTTTCATATAAAAGCCCAGTATAAATACTGCTGGATCAAAGGGTATGCACTGTTTGATAAGTTTTTGAGCATAGTTCCAAATTGCTCTCCAGAATGGTTGGATCCATTCACAACTCCACCAACAATGTATCAGTGTCCCAGTTTTCCCACATCCCCTTTGACATTCATCATTATTTTTTTCCTGTCAGCTTAGCCAATCTGAGAGGTATGTAGTGGTACCTCAGAGTTATCTTAATTTGTATTTCTCTGATCAATAATGATTTGGAACACCCTTTGATATGACTAATGAAGAAGCCTTTTTAAAGGTAGGAAAGAATATTTGTCAACACTGAAGAATTCATCTATCTTTTGAATTATTGAAATAAGTATGTATATTTAAAATTTTCTTTGTGTCAAAGATGTTTAAAAGTACAGGAGTCAGTGAAGTGGTGAAGTGATTAAAGTCAAGAAGAACTCGGTTCAAACTAAACCTTGTTGTTGTCATTTCCAGCTTTGTCTAACTTTTTATGACCTCATCTTGGGTTTTCTTGGCAAAGATACTGGAGTAGTTTGCTATTTCCTTCTCCTGCCCATTTTATAGATAAGGAATCTAAGACTAATTGGGCGAAGTGACTTGGCTATGGTCACACAGCTAGGAAGTGTCTGAGGCAGGATTTGAACTCAGGAAGAAGAGAATTCTTGACTTCAGGCCCAGATCTCTGTGCACTATGGTGGCCCATAATGGCCCTCGCTAGCATAGTTACAGATTAATGAGGTACTGATGATTGAAAAATGCAGATAGTAGACTGAACCTGTGATTTCCTGATTTATGACATGGATGTAGAGTACTTGACCTGGATTCAGAAAGACTCATTTTTGTGAGTTCAAATCTCAGACATTTACTAGATATGTGACCCTGGGCAAATCATTAAATCCTATTTGTCTCAGTTTCTTCTTCTATAAGATGGAAATAACAATAGCATTTACTTCTTAAGGTTTTTGTGAGGATCAAATGAAATGTTTGCTATGGTGCTTAGCACAGTGGCTGGCCTGTAATTTAGTGTGATACAAATGTAATTTATTGTTGTTATTGTAAGAAATGACCACAATTCAAAACTTTTTTAAAAGAGGGATTCATTCCATTATTATGAAGATTCAATCCAAGGAATTATTATAGTGGATGAATATATAGAATCTGTACCCTCGTTATGTCTAGTTCTGAGCCTGAATAAGTTGAGATGAAGGAAAACAAGAACTTTAGTCCAAGAATTCCTCAGACTTTTTTGCTTTTTTCCTAATCACTTGATATCTCTGATGACATTCTCAAAGCCTAGTGGTCTTGGCAATGAACTACTTTTTAAAAAACCATAGTAAAATTTCCATTAAGTGGGAATGTCTCTTCTATTTTCATATTGCATGGGATATGATATCAATCAGAAAAGAACAGGAGGAGGGAGGGGGCAGTGGGAGAAAAGCCAAGTTCTTGGGACTGTGTATTTAGAGCCAGAAAGGAGCTGAGAGACCACTGAATCCAATTCTCTCAGGTTAGAGATGTTAATAGAGCAATGGAGAAGTTAAATTATCTGACAAAGGATTCTCAGCTAATGAGTATCCAAGGAATGGCCTATACACTGTGCCACACTGCCTCTAAAAGGACTGTAAAAGAACCTTAAAGAGCTTCCTAATAATTGTTTTCAGGTACCTTATGTTTCTGTTCTTTGACCCCTTTGGGAATTTCTCTTCAACCTTTAGGTCCTTCAGCCAACTCCCTGAGAAATATTATATTAGAACCGCTGATGAATTGGTTCAGTGAATTTGGCACCTGGGGGAGACAGAAGTCATTTCAAATTCTGCTTTCCTGATAATAGCATAAGTCTAGTCCAGTCCAGTTTGGTTCAATTTATGCCAACCCAATTCAATCTAATCAAACCCAATAAACATTTATTAAAAGACTGCTATTTGTACATAGGCACTGGGGATTCAAAGATAAAAGAAAACAAAATTATATTCCCTTTAAAAGATTGCGTTTTATTGGAATTTAAAATTCAAACATAAAATGTTATTTTTTTTTTAAATCGAGAAGACCCATGAAGGGACTCCTAGTGTGGAAAGTGACTCCATCAAAGTCAATGTAATTTGGAACTTGTAAAGTTCTTCTTTAAACAGAACTTGAATCCAAGTCTTCTAGATTCTAAGATCAGTTTTCCATCCACTTAGCCAATGCCATGATACCACCTTAAAGCTTACAAGTGCAACAAATGTGACATTTCTTTTTAATAACTACAAGGTAACTAGTTAGAAGGGGAGAAACAGGAAATACTTGATGGAAAGAAGTGGAAAGGAAGGATGTGTATTTTAACTCGATAATATAGTACTTGCAATCTTTGGCCCGAGTTTTAATGTTGTTTTTTAATTCCATTGCATAGATTATTCTTTTTGTCTTGCTTTTGATGAATTGCTTTCTTCAGATCTTTCTATGGTTCTCGAAACTCTTCATATCTATTATCCCCTTAAGGTATAATAATTTTCTTTTGTATTAATGAAGCATTATATACTCAGTTATTCTTCCATCAAGAATCTTGTATTTCATTTCTTTCTTTTTCCAATATGCTACTATGAACATTGGTGGACATTTTGCCTTTCCTTGCCATCACTGACCTCCTTGGGGGTAAAACCCAATAGAGGAAATCCTGGATTAAAAGAACAAATGGAATACTTTTGCTGGATAATTCCAGGGAATTTTCAGATTGGTTGAATCACATCATAGCAAATCATAGCCCATCCAGCAATGAATTAGTGATATTCACTTATGTGGAATGCCAGCAATTCTCCTCTTTATGATAAGGAGGTGTTTGTTTTTCATTGTCAAGATACATGTCTTACCCTGATAGCTCAAAGTCTAGGTTGAGTAAGGAACACACAATTTTCAAATCTAGCACTAGGTGTTACATTATTTGCCAGGTGTTCTCACCTTGCAATGTTTCATTCAGGTGTGGAGAAAATGAACTTGTAAAGGATCTGGACAGACATGTGAAATGATACCCCAGGGAATGGTCACAAGTGTTGCGAAGAGGGAGCGAGGGCATAAATTTTATTCAGCGATGTTTCTGCAGTTGACACTGGATTGTGCTTTCAGAGCACAAATCTCCTCTGATACATGCTAAGATTTCTTTGAAGTCACCAGGAGGCTCCTGAGCAAGGGGAGTCACTCTGTGAGCCTCATTGCCTGCTCGGCCATGTACTCGCATGCTTATGTCCATGCATCCTTTTTTGCTTTTAATGAGATTTTACAGGGACAGGATCGGGAACAGATTGCTGGCATTATGGCAGCTAGGATATTATCGGGAGCTGCTTGGCACTCTACCACGGTATGATGATGTCTCTTTGCTCAAGGACAAGAATAAAGAAGAGAATGTGAGACACAAAGCAGAGATGGAGAAGTCATGTCAGAAAAGTTCAAAGGATTAAAAAGTCCTCACTGTAAATAAATCTGAAATTATTCGAGGTTTACATACTTTTGGTCCTCAGTGACTGGAGACAGAGCCAAGAATTGCTTCAACAATATTCCTTCATAAATCTGCATAATAATCTCTCAGCGGGCCTTTGGTGGAAATTACAAGTATTCATTTACTAAATTGGGTTCAGTGTCTGTATCATACACGGCCCATGAATATTCAGTGAGACAAAGGCTCCCAAGCTATGTTGAAGTTAACACAGGAGCCCAATATAACTCACGTAGAACACTGATCACACTTGCTCAACTCAGCTTCATGGAGGTCCAGTGACTTCAAGAAATCCTCACCCCTTCCCCTGCCTAATTTGCTAATTAATAGTCTAATCTGAACAAATGTGAAGTTCTTTCAAGATGGGTATCTGATTTTTTTTTTTTGTGCATAAAGTAGCTTCCTGTATAATGGAGGAATAGGTTAATACTGCATGGGGTTGTGAATGGTTTCTCAGAACACAGTGACAGCTGCCAAGCAGAGACAGGAAGAATGTTTAATTATAATGCACAGTAATAACAACACAAGAAAGTTCAATGAGAAGAAACAACTCTATTATTAAACAAAGGCCTGTGCAGAGGGAAAAGACAGTGGGGTCTTTTCATGATGAAGAATGTTTATTTGTAGCTGGAGTTGCTGTAGCTGATCATGGATATTTAACATGTATGCATGGACACTTTTCCTCCTGGAGTAGCCAAGTGAATTGATGTGCTTTCTAGATTAAAGGTACAACAAATACTTCCCCTGATAAAATCCCATCCTCTCTGAAATAAAAAGCAGGAGCCAGTTAATATTTTGAGTTACATATTTCAGAGTCGTTGACTAGTTATGACACAGAATCACAGAAAAAATTCAAGACTAGGAGTTGTCTTCTATCCTAGCTTTGTCTAAGCTTCATTTTGTAGATAAGGAAACTGAGGTGCCATATTTGTCCAAAGTCACAAAAGCAGCAAGACTAGGACTAGATTTAATGTCTTCTGACTCCAAAATTGTAATTTAGTTTTACCTCCTCTTTGTTTGAATGCAAAGATAGTTTCCCCTGGTTATCATGATTATATGTGAAGGAAAACAAGGGGCTTACCCTGACTTCCCAATTCTTGGTAAACTGGATACTTATTATGTATTTGGTATAGAACAAAAACCATGCTGAAAGTCTTTGACCAAAGATTTTTTTGTAAAGACTCAGCTATGAATAAGCAGCCAAATGAGAGAGAAAGATGGCCCCGGGGAACAGTAATGGGAGTCATATAATCTTAGAAGTGGAGGAAACCTCAGAGGCCATCTAGTGTAAACCATTTCAGAATGAGAATTCTCACAGCATTTTGCTCAGAAGCCCTAATCTAGCCCATTTGTGAAGCTCTCCAGTGAAGTGCAGAGAAACCAAACCACCTTTAGAAGTAACCATTTCCTTTTGAGTAGCTCCAAGTTTTAAGAAGTTTTTACTTAAATTCTAAATTGGTTTCTTTATGATTTCTACATATCTCATAGACGGTTTGGTTCCAAATAGAGTCTAATCTTTCCTCTATATGATATATTTGATTAGTATGATGGAATGAATGTAAGAGTTGGAGACAGAGAAGCTGAATTTGAATCATAAGCCTCTTTATCACTTAAGTGACAGAACAAATCACTTAACTTTTCTCCAGTTTCTTTGCTTGTAAAGGTAATGGGGTTGAACTAAATGATTTCCGTGCTCCTTTTCGATTTTAAATTTATAACTATATAATCCTTTGATATAGAGGGCCAGAACTCTGGAGAAGTATACTTGAAATAAGGACACTTACAATAAAGTATTAACTCAGTGTGATTGATGGTTTACATGTATACTTAGTACTTAGTATGATGATGTAATGGTTCTCTAATTCACACATATTTAGTGTTCTGTAATGATGTAATCATACCGAGGTAATTAAGGACTGAGATTACTGGAAATAGAGACATTCCATCTTTGACCATCCTCCTGGTGGCTTTCCTGCCTCCTGCACTCCTCCACTAAGATTAAGACAGATTGTGAGGGAGACAGACTGTGAAGGAGACAATAAAGAATTTAGACTCTATTCCTATCTATCCTCATGGTGACTATCCTGCTGAGACCAAGGCCTCTCTGAAGGACCTCCAGAAAGCTAGGCCAGACATTACACTATGATCCTAAATATCCTTCCTCCTGCCCTCTCTGTGCCCCCAGACTTCTTTTCCAAGAAAGCATCTCCAGATTCTTCAAAAGAGAGTCATATCTTCACATCCCTGACTCAAATTAGAAGTAGCATTAAATATAAAATTGGATGATCTTTTGAAACAGTGTGTAACTTCAACATATGAGATGTGGTACATTGGAGGGAAGGACAAAATAAAAGGAATAAAAAATTACACGATAACTTTATTGCATATTTAAAAAGAATACCAAGTTATACACAAGGCAGTTTCATGCACAATCATCTTTTTTATTATACTGTGTTATAGAGATGTTTGTTTTATTCCATAAATTAAAAATAAATAAAATTTAGAAAAGAATTTAATGAAATAAAGTCATACTAGGTAAGGAAGGGCTAGATGAGAGTAGTTATAGATGAGTGAGACAGGGCAGAAAGAAATCATTTTTTAAAAGATCTTGATAAAAAGGTAAATATTTAAACTAGAGGTGTGTGAACCTCACATCGATTCATGGTAAAATAATAGAACAAATTACTGAAAGCATAGGTTGTGAGCCCTGAGAGAGGGAGTGAGGTGGCCTGGTGGATAGAGTCAGGAGTGTCTACAATTGAATCTTGCCTAAGGCATTTTCTACCCCTGTGGTTGTGAGAAAGCTTTGTGGCTTGTGGGGCCTGAAATCAGTAATACCTGAGTTCAAATTGTAGTTTGTATTAGAAAGTTAGAAGGATCCTAGTGGAATAAAAGTTCAATTTGAGTCAACAGTATTATGTGGCAGTCAAAGGAAAAGCAACACCAAAACCAAATAGCATTATAGTGTTGAGTGGGAGAGAAATGAATATCAGAACACAGCTCAATTTTGCATCCAATTCTGATTATTATATTTTAGAAGAAACATATTGGAAAGCATGCAAATGAAAGAAATCAGTATGGTAAAGGGATTTTCAAAACTGAGATTATTTAACAGAGAAAGGAAGATACTGGGGATATATAATAGCCATCATCAGAGATTTAAGGGATTCTTATGTGGATGAATGACTAAACTTGTTATGTTTGGCTGTGGAAGACAGAGCTAGAGCCAAGGCCTAGAAATTGCAAGGAGGAAGATTTCCGTTCAATATTAGGAAATATTCTGAACATTCAGAGTGATCCAATAACTGAATGCTTTTGTCTGAGAGAGAAATAGCTCCCAATTATATGGAGTTTCAAAGCTTGTAAGATACTTTCCTCACTACAATCTTATGAGTAGTGAATATCTTCTCACTAGTAATCTCTGGGAAGAGGCTGATGACCATTTGTTAGAACTGTTTTAGAGGAATAGACGAGGGAGCCTTCAGGTGCTTTATAAATTTGAGATTCTGTGATTCCTTTAAGTGAGAAAAACCCATGGAAAACATGAAAATGGCAGTACAAGGATTTGGAGTAGGGAGTTGGTATTATTAAAGCTGTGAGGGAAAAAAACCCCACATTTTGGAAGAACGATTATACATTGCTTGTCAGAGAATTTGGTGGGAAGATACTGATGTAAGATGATTAAATTACCAAAGGAAAAAAAAAATACATCTGTGGGTATGAGAGAAAAACATTTAGCTTCTGGATATAGCCAACTAAATATTAAATGGTGAGAAGACAGATATATTCAAGATTTAATTCAATTCAACAAACATATCATAGGTAGTGAATTTTGGTAGTAGTGAAGATCATGGTTTATGGGATTTAGGACTGGATGGAATTTGAGAGATAATCTCCCTCATTTTACAGGTGGAGCAGATACTCTCAAAATGTTAAATGTCTTGTCCATGGTCACAGAAGTAGTAAATGTTGAAACAAGGACTCAAATCAATTTGTATTGACTTATGGTCTCTTTCAAATATCTCATGTGACTATTTACAGGAATTAATAAGAGAGAACAATGTCTCCAACAGGATCATTTGTGAGAATAATCTTGTTAATTGGAAAGCCAAATGCCATTGACTTATATAGTAATTACATCTCATACTAATGTATATAATGTGTATAATGTTTTTATGGTTGTAACACATCATATAAATTTTCTTTTGATTTTTGCAACAATCTAATAAAATATGAAATGTTTTATTCCACCCAGATAAAATTGAAGATTAAGCTTAAGTGATGAAGGTTTTTGGCTAGTAACTGACAGAGGACTATAACTCATATCAATTGAAACCAAATTTAATACTTTTTACTACACCAATACACTTCAATAGCTTGGATGAAGATTATGGTTAAAGAAAAGAACACTGACCATGAAGTCAAGGGACCCGGCTTCAAATCCTGCTTTTTATACTTGCTACCTCTATGATCCTGAGGAAGTAATTTAACTTTCCTGTGCCTTAATTTCCTTATCTATAAAATGAAGGGTTCAGACTAGATGGAGCTCTGAGATCCTTTTCATTTATAGGTCTAGGAGAGTAACTAAAGGTTAAAAAAAAGTGAAATTTTAGAGAATAGAAAGTTGAATTTTTATAGACACCATCCTAAAAGTAGCCATTGGCTATAATGGAAACAAGTAAGATCTGTTATGGACAAAGTACAAAGGGAAAATCTTAGGAACCCCTGAGGCATTCTAGAGACAGTAGAGGGAATAAAGATAAAGCATGTTTGAAAGAAATGCCTGACAAAATGTCAGAGACATCAGTCAGGAAAGTGCACTAGAGAGGATTTTGAGAAGGTAGAAGAAATTGTTTACTGTGTCAATGTCAAAACAGAGATAGTGTAGAATGATCATAAAGAATAAACCTTTTCAAATGGTGTAAATTGCTTATTAGAGAACTAGGAGTTCACTAGAAGTAACTGGAAAAGGACTGCATAGTTCCCTAGGAGTCTATGTTATAAAAATATCCTTCTGCAATCAATATTGTTGTTATCCAAAGAGATTAGGGCTAATATGAGGCTCCACATCTCTAAATTCATATTTTACAGGTCTGAACTGCCAAGTGTTAGAAAGATATCCTAGAGAAAATTATGTTTTAATTTATTTGTGAATGGTGGACTTCTAACTATGGGACTTCCTCTCTAGGAATACTACTATTACATTTATAATTGTTTTTAAACAGCTTTTTTATTGACACTTAAGATTGCAGCTGAAGTCCATCACAAAGACTACATGTAAAGAGTGTAAAGATTAAGGAACTAACACTAAACCCAGAGAAGAAGACACACTTGTAGGTTCTTTGAGAATCTATGATCTCATTGGTGATGGTTAATTGTTGGACAATTCATGTGCTTCACTATGTGCTCGTGATAAGAAGGGAAATTGAGGAATACCCCTCAGTATGTTGAGTGGATCCCCAGAACTGAATTTATGAGAGGACATAGAAAAGACTCTTACAAGATAGGCAGGAATGAATTTATCATGATCGATCCCCATTACCAAAGGGGATTTTCAAATTTGTTGAGATCAGAGATTCTTATGGGTATTTGAGATCATTAAATCTCCTTATGCACCTAACATCTTTGATTGATGTCATTCAAAACCGCTTTATGTACTTTCCTCCCAAGGGTATCCCATTTGGGGGTATAATGGAGGACCCAGAAAAATTCCAAAATAGTATAGCCAGGTGAGTAATTAGGTAATGTCTGAGTGGAATTCTTCCTTAAATGAAGGTTTGGAATTCATGGCCCCATCCTCCAATCAGAGAGTTGAAGAATAGTAATGGCAGGTGGTGCTAAAACCAATGAAATCTTATAGGATGATAATATTATCCCAAAAATGAGCTTCTGGGGGTTTGGAGAAAAACCAATCAGCAAAATCCCCCAAATACTGCAGCTAGATGAGAAATGAGGACATTTCTGAGCTAAGCACTTTCCTTAAATAGAAAAAAAAAATTCACCAATTGGGAATCAATAGTCTAGTCATGAGCCTCTCCAAAGGTATGTGGGCTGGTCATTTAATACCAGCAGTGAAGTGTAACAGAATCAAGAAGACTTAGATTCAAATTTTGTCTCTTTTACCTGCTAGCTGGGTGATCATGAGGCATTAACATATTAGCACACCAAGAAACTTTCAAAACCATCGTTATAGATCAGTTGCTTATCTAAATACGTGGAAAGAATTTGAACTTCTAGAGTTCCCTGCATAAATGACATAACAGGTCTGGACCAAAAAAGACATTCTATCCATTTTACAACAAGGATGTGCATGTTCAATATTAAGGAGTTTAAAAAGAATATTGATTTTTCCTAGGAATAATTTTATCTAAACCCCACAAAAAAAGATACCAAAAATGCGTAGGCTCATAGATTGAAAACTAGATAAAAGGGATCTCAGAGATCATATTTCCTAATACCCTTATTTTAGATGAGAAGATGCTTACCCCAGAGAAATAACTGACTTGTCTAGTAATAAAAATTAGAGGCACAATTAGAACTCAGATTTGGCATTTTACTGTACCATGTTTTTTTGGTTTTATTTTATTTTTTATTCAGTGTACTTTATTTTATTTTTTGTTTATTTATTTATTAATTTTTAATACACTTTGCTTTATGAATCATATTGGGAGAGAAAAATCACAACAAAAGAAAAAAAAAACCCATGGGAAAGGAAAAAAAACCAAACAAGTGAACATAGCATGTATTGATTTACATTTAATCAACATAGTCCTTTTTCTGGATACAGATGACATTTTCTATCTAAAGTGTATTGGAATTGCCTTGGATCATGAACCACTGAGAAGAGCCCAATGTTTCATATCTGATCTTCACACAATCTTGCTGTTATTGGGTATAATATATTCCTGGTTCTGCTTGTTTCACTCAGCATAAGTTTGTGTAAATCTTTCCAAGCCTTTCTAAAATCAACTTGCTCATCATTTTTCATAGAACAATAATATTCCATTATCTTCATATACCACAATTTATTCAGCCATTCTCCAATTAATGGGCACCTACTAATTTTCTAATTCTTTACTACTACAAAAAGAGCTGCTACAAACATTTTTGCACATATGGGTCTTTCTCCCTCCTTTATGATTTCTTTGAGATACAGATCCAGTAATGGCACTGCTGGGTCAAAGGGTATGCACACTTTTATAGCCCTTTGGACATAGTTCCAAACTGTTCTCCAAAATGGTTTCGGTAGTTCTCAAACTCTTTTTCTCAGTATCTTGACGGTATTAACAAACTATTGAGAATATATCCAAAGAGTTTTTGTTTTTATGGGTTACATAATAGATATTTATCATAAATAGAAAAAAACTAATTTTGAATTTGTAGAGCCTCTGAAAGGATTTCAGAGACCCTCCAGGATTCACTGCACCACACTTTGAGAACCACTGGGTTAGATCATTTCACAACTCCACCAAGAATGCATTAGTGTCTCAGTTTTCCCATATGCCCTCCAACATTTACCATTATCTTTTCCTATCTGTAATGGGCTGAGGCTTGAGTTGATGCACTGAGGTCCCAAGCACGTGAGGCTAAATAGTAATTGGACTATACTCTATTAATATACATGCTTGGATAAAGAATGGCCCCTGCCCACTCTTTGTGCAAGTCCTGATGTGTTGTATAGGAAATGACAATTTTGGTGGGTGGAAGCAGAGAGACAGGAAGAGAGGCTGAGAGAGATTGGGGCTGGGTTTGCTTCTGGTGGCTGCTTGTCTCATGGCTTCTGATCTGGCTAGATTCTTGACTTAGCAGCTGACATTGCTTTTGCTGATTCCCTTCTACCTTCGATCTTTCTTCATCTCTGCTAAAAATTAAGATTGACAATTTTCCCCTAACTTGAATTCTTGACTCTGGCTGATTTTAAAATACGCGGTCATCACACCTATCATCTTAGCCAATCTGAGAGGTATGAAGTGGTACTTCAGAGTTGTTTTAATTTGCATTTCTCTAATCAAGAGTGATTTATAACATTTTTTCAAATGACTATAGATAGCTTTAATTTCATCATCTAAAAACTGTCTGTTCATATCCTTTGACCATTTATTAATTGGGGAATGACTTGTATTATAATAAATTTGACATAGTTTTTTACATATTTAAATATTTTTAAAATGAGACTTTTATCAGAAACACTGACTGTAAAATTTTTTCTCAGCTTTGTACTTCCCTTTTAATCTTACTTCTGTTGGTATTGTTTGTGCAAAAACTTTAAGTTTAATGTAATCAAAACTGTCCATTTTGCCTTTCATATTATTTTCTAGTTCTTATTTGGTCAAAAATTCTTCCCTTCGATTAATAAAAAAAAAAATCAAATGAAGGTGGCCTAGCTGTACCAGATCTAAAATTATATTATAAAGCAGCAGTTACCAAAACCATTTGGTATTGGCTAAGAAATATACTATTTGATCAGTAGAATAGATTAGACTCAAAGGACAAAACAGTCAACAACTTTAATAATCTAGTGTTTGACAAACCCAAAGACCCCACCTTTTGGGATAAGAACTCACTGTTTGACAAAAATTGCTAGGAAAATTGGAAATTAGTATGACAGAAACTAGGCATTGACCCAAACTTAATACCTTACACCAAGATAAGGTCAAAATGGGTTCATGACCTAAGCATAAAGAATGAGATTATAAATAAATTAGAAGAACATAGGATAGTTTACCTCTCAGACCTGTGAAAGAGGAAGGAATTTGTGATCACAAAATAGAAAATTTTGATTATATCAGATTGAAAAGTTTTTGTACAAACAAAACGAATGCAGACAATATTAGAAGGGAAGCAATAAAGTGGGAAAACATTTTTATAGTCAAAGGTTCTGATAAAGGCCCCATTTCCAAAATATATAGAGAATTAACTCTAATTTATAAGAAATCAAGCCATTCTCCAATTGATAATGGTCAAAGAATATGAACAGACAATTCTCAGATGAAGAAATTGAAACTATTTCTAGCCATATGAAAAGATACTCCAAGTCATTATTAGTCAGAGAAATGCAAATTAAGACAACTCTGAGATACTACTACACACCTGTCAGATTGGCTAGAATGACAGGGAAAGATAATGTGGAATGTTGGAGGGGATGTGGGAAAACTAGGATACTGACATATTGTTGGTGGAATTGTGCATACACCCAGCCATTCTGAAGAGCAATTTGGAACTATGCTCAAAAAGTTATCAAACTGTGCATACCCTTTGATCCAGCAGTGTTACTACTGGGCTTATAGCTCAAAGAGATCTTAAAGAAGTGAAAGGGACTTGTATGTACAAGAATGTTTGTGGCAGCCCCGTTTGTAGTGGCCAGAAACTGGAAACTGAGTGAATGCCCATCAATTGGAGAATGGCTGAATAAATTGTGGTATATGAATATTATGAAATATTATTGTTCTATAAGAAATGACCAGCAGGATGATTTCAGAAAAGCCTGGAGAGATTTACATGAACTGATGCTCAGTGAAATGAGCTGGACCAGGAGATCATTATATACTTCAACAACAATACTATATGATGATCAGTTCTGATGGACGTGGCCATCTTCAACAATGAGATGAACCAAATCAGTTCCAATGGAGCAGTAATGAATTGAACCAGTTACACTCAGCGAAAGAACTCTGGGAGATGACTATGAACCCCTACAAGAGTTCTCAATCCCTGTATTTTTGTCTATCTGCATTTTTTATTTCCTTCACAGGCTAATTGTACAGTATTTCAAAGTTTGATTCTTTTTGTACAGCAAAATAACTGTTTGGACATGTATACATATATTGTATTTAACTTATACTGTAAAATATTTGATATGTATTAGTCAACCTGCTATCTGGGGGGAAGGGTGGGGGTAAGGAGGGGAAAAGTTGGAACAAAAGTTTTGCAATTGCCAATGCTGAAAAATTACCCATGCATATATATATCTTGTAAATAAAAAGCTATAAAAAAAATTCCTCCTTTCTCCAAAGATCTGATAGATAAATTGTCCCTTGCTCTCCTAATTTGTTTATGGTATCACCCTTCATATCCAAATCATGTACCCATTTTGACCTTATTTTGGTATGGGATGTGAGATGTAGGTCTCTGACATATTATTTTTCAGTTTTCCCAGCAATTTTTTCACATGTGGGTGCTTTTTCCTCCTTTATGATTTCCTTGGGATACAGATTTAGTTCTGGGTGAAAAGGTATGCACAGTTTTATAGTTCTTTGGACATAATTTCAAATTGATCTCCAGATTAGTTGGATCATTTTACAACTCCACCAATGATGTGTCTTAGTTTTCCCACATGTCCTCCAACATTTAGCATTATCTTTTCCTGTCATCTTAGCCAATCTGAGAGATGTGAAATTCTTATCCAAGACGTTGGACCTTAGGGCTTATCAAACACTATTTTACTATAGCCATTGTGTTGTGTGTATCTAGCTTATTCCACTGACCCACTACTCTATGTCTTAGCCATACCAAATGGTTTTGATGACTTTTGCTTTGTAATATAGTTTTAGGTCTGATACTGCTACCTACTGTACATGTTGCCTCCAAATCTGGTCTCTGTGGCATATAGGTACTTTTATAAAAAAAAAGTTTATGCCATTCAATATTAGATCAGCTGTTGTATCACTTTAGTCTGATATTTTTCTATGTCACACCCTGTCTATGTGACCTTGGTAAATCACTTAACTACCTTGAGCCATAGCTTACTGATCTGGAAGATGTAAGGATTATAGTAGATGTTTTCTAAATCTCCCTTCAGTTCTAACCTTTCAAGCAGCACTCAGTCTCCAGTTAGAATAAAAGCTTACAGAGGACTATAGAATGTAACACCCATGGGGGTGCCATGATTAAGCCACAACCAGCACACATGCTTAGCTTGGTGACTCTGAACTTGAGCATAGACAGGGAAAGTCATTTGAAAACAATTTGTATTGGGTGAGACGGGCCTTTACCATGCTCTGCTTAGTGAGGTAACAGAGCATGGAGCTCAGCCTTAAGGAGGTCAGGGGACTATTTATGGTCCTTGGTGACTTTACTTAGATTACAAATGAACATTGTGATTTCAGGAGCAACAGAGAACCAGTAACTTGACATCTCAGTGGCAAAGAGTAAAGTTAGAAAAAAAGTGCACATTTGAGCCAGAAATATTTCAGTCCTGTTGGCTTAGTGACATTCAGGCTTTCTGTTTCCCACAGAACCATTATTCATCCAGTTACCTGTGAGATAAATTCACTGAAGTGTTTTTCTTTGTCCTTCACCTAGTCACCTTTTGAAAAGGCTTCTTCTCTGGAACATTCCACTTCCAAAGTCAGGTCATTTTCTCTGCAGGTGTAATTGCCAAATCAGTGAACTGCAAACTAGGTATCACAGTGTCTACAAATGGAAGGATCTGATTTGACAAGGAAGACTAAGCAAGCATCCTGATTTCCCTTAAAGATGTATGTGGATGTGTGTATGTGATATGGAATGTTTAATTTAGCATTTGTAAAAGATGTTGAATTAACTAAGAAAAAACAAGATTTTTCTCTCTCTACATTAAAGGTATATAAAATAATTAGAAAAACATCCTCTACATAGACATGGATAGGGTCTTCTTGATGTACCTGTTACAATAGCTCTATTACAACTATTGGATATCTGAGCATGGCTGAGTTCCTGTGGAACATCCTGTAGATCCTAGATAAGAATATTGCAATATCTGATAAATTTGTATTGAAGAAGCTAGATGATATACTTGTGGAAAATTTCACATTTCTTAATACAGAATGAATTTCATTCAATGTTGGATCCCACCTGCAACCAAGAAACTATCCTTTTTATGACATATCTTCCTGAAAGTTGAATCTTTGTTCCTTAGGGTTAAAATTCTTGTGTTTATATTTCTGCTTATCACTGTGCAGAGTTAATAGATACTTAATAAATATTGGATGAATTGATTTAAGTTGGCCATTTGGTCTTTTAAGCTCTCCAATGAAGAGAAATCTTATTACCTTGGAAAATAACCTATTTCATTTTGAAATAGCTTGAATCATTAACAAGTTTCATTTCTCTCTAGGTTATACTCTAGACTTTCTTCTATATCCCAGTTCCTCGACTTGGAAACTCACTTCACCTTCAAAATTCCCATTTTGAAAAGTACCCTTAACTCTTGCTAACATGTTTCATTCCTCTCTGAGATGAACTCAGATCCCTTCATCATGCCCTTAGTTGTATATCTCCATTTCCTCTAAGTAGATGCAGATTTCAGCTTAATGTAAAAGAAAAAATTTTTCTAAAAATGTAAGCTGTTTAAAAGAAGAACGCTTTGCCTTGGGAGAAGGTGGACTGTTCCTCATTGGAATTTGAATACTGGATATCTATTTTGTGGAGATGTTACAGAGAGGCTCCTTCTTCAGATACATTTGGGATGAGATGGCTACTGAGGTGTTTTCTAAGTCTTTGCGTTCATTCAAGTGTGAAATTACTTCTGACTTGAGCTAAACAGTAGCAAAACAAATAATAAGCCAATTAATAGTTATTTGTGAGTCACTAATATTTTCAGAACTTCCTTTAGGTGACTTTGAAAGGCAAAGAAAAAGCAGCAGGACTAGTTGACAACTGACTGAATCTCTCCAGCCAATCCTAGTACATTTCTGGTGTGCTTATATTTCATTTCATCAAATGTCTGGAAGTATTTTATCCTTTCCTAACTTGATTAACTAGATTGTTCACATTTAGTGCAATGTCTACAATTGGGTTAAGCGGTTGATTGATTCAATTGATATGTTCTCACCTGATAAAGACTAGAGCATATTATTATTTTGAGTGTGAGAAGTAATTTACTGATTGATTCAATAGAATCTGCCTTTGTACATATATTCCACATTTGCCTAAAATAGCTAACATATGTATGTGTATCTATAGTACTGTAAGATTTTCAAAGACCTTTATAATTTCTACCTCATTTGACAGAGCAACCCCACCAGGAAGTTGCTATTAATATTGCTTTTACAGATAAAGAAACTGAGTTTGAAAGAGGTTAAATGGCTAATTCAGGATTTAGGATCATACAGCTATTGGGCTAGATATCTAAGGCAGAATTTGGAGTTTTGATGCTAAGTCCAAAGCATTATTCACTGTGCTATTTGAATGTCGACTTGTATATCTATCATATTTTTGTCTTCTCTTAACTGCAATAGAATGCAAGCTTCTTTTTTGCCCTTTGTGCCTCCCTTAGTGTTTTGTACATAAAAGGAACTTAATAAATGTTTGTTGAATTGATTTGTGCTTAGCATTGAAATATAGAGAAAATGTGTCATTCTCTGATTTCTTATCTGATTTATAATATATTTCTACAAAGTATTCTATTTTTTTTCCTTAGTTTCTCACTCTGCAAAATGGAGTTATCATTTGCTTTTTGTCTTAGCTAGGACCCATATGACATTTGACAAATTGATCCATTTCTCTGGATTCAGTTTCCTTCACTGTATTAGACTGGACTTCTTGATTGGACTAGATGGTCTCTAAGTTTACTTTCTTCTCTAAAACTGTGATTTGGAGCGCTTTCTGGGGAAAGTGAGAGTAAAAAAGCCCAGTAAAGATGTCACCCTTCTGTGCCTCAGGCTGGCCTGTCTTTCTTTTGGATACATTAAATCAATGTCAGTCAACAAGCATTTATTAAGTGTTTACTATGTGTCAGACAGTGCTGAGAGCTAGGAATACAAAGAAAGACAGTATCATGAACTTGTATAATTGTGTCTTCTTCCTCTTCTGGCTAACCAACTCACACTTCACCTTGAACCTTTATTTGCCATGAGTTCATCAATAATGTCTCAGCACAACTTTGAGGAACAGCTTTCTTTAGTCTTCATTTCACGACAGTTCTCCTTCTATTTGGCAGTACATTAATGGAAATGGAAAAATGCCTTGTTCTAAATGTCAGAATAATACTGCACCAAAAACAATTCAGTCATGTCTTTCAAACCACGCACATATGGTTCATCACCAAATGTCACTGTTCTTCTCCCCCTTTCCTCCCTCCTGTACCTCCTCTCTTTATTATTTTTTCCCCATGTGCCTGCCTCCAATGCTCACTGTTTGGATTAACTTTTTGATCACTTTGGTTGAATGAATGCAGGTCACTTCCTTGATTACCTAAAGAAGCTCCATCAGCCCAGGGCTCAAGGAAATTATTTCTTGGGGTGTGGTGTCACCCTGACACTTGCATTTGGCAGAGTTCATAGATCAGATGCCAGCTGTTGCTTTTAGTTTCACAAATGTCATTCATCTGTTTCTCAAATAGTGAAAAGTTTTCATGAAGTTCCTTCAAAATCAAGTTTGTGGCACAATTTGGGGTCTTTTTCTGAACTCATCTGAATCAAGTTAACCCTTTTTTCTAATATTGACTATGGGTGAAATGATTTTTTTCAAGTATGATTCTTTCTAGACCTGTGTATTATTAACCCCTGATAATAAGACCAAGGCATTTAATTTTACTGGTCTCTGTGGGAATCAGTTTGTTGAGTGTTAAATGATTTTCCATGTCAGAGTATAATCTAAAAGTTCTGTAAGTCTGTCTGCTTGGGATACAACAAGCATGAAAAAGGAGAGAAAGAGAGAAAGAGAGAAAGAGAGAGAGAGAGAGAGAGAGAGAGAGAGAGAGAGAGAGAGAGAAGAGGTAGAAAAAAAGAACTAAAAGATGAAAATGAAATAAAACTGATTTTTAAAAGGGTCATATAACTATTAAGTGGCAGAATTGGCATTGTTATCCAGGTCTTCCAGCAATAAATCCAGTACTGATTCTACTGACATTATTGAAGATGGGGAAATGAACCTTGAAAAAGGTAAAAAAGAGAATACTTGAAAATTAAAAATACAAATAAAGCTAGAGAAACTCTTCAAAGAATTGACTAGATTCTTAAGACTAAATCAAGTTATATTTCAGTGCTCACTAAGTTCAGTGACAAAGTAAGAAAGAGAAAAAATGGCAAAAAGTATACTGGAAAAATCAGATTAAAAAATTCAGGATTGTTAGAGATTCTAGACTTCTCATGATTACTTCCTTCCCAAAGATTCAAAAGGCATTGAATAATGAAGAATACCAAAGATCATTACAGAAAAATGAAATTGACTATGAATGAAGTTGACCAGAAAGAAAATTAATGAATAGTAAAAATGAAAGTCATATAGGAATCATCTGTCTAATGTGCAGACAGAACATAGAGTAGAGAGAATAAAAGCCAAAATAAATATAAAATGTGGAGAAATTATAAAGATCTAAAGAAAATGCAACAGATAATTGCAACAGCTCTAACCTTAACTACTTGGATGAACTTCTGATCCCTAAAACTGGAGAAATTATAAAAGGCAAAGGTTTTTTTTTTTAACATTATTATCACCATTTTCTGCAGACTTGATGGATCACAAAACAGTTGCTACAACCTGCTCCCAAATCATCTTAGCCAGCAAACATTTGATATCTTCCCAAATAAAAAAGAGATACATGGGAGCCAATAAATAGTTTTCTAGCTCAGCTGGACTTAGTATTTAGTTTTCCTTTCACTTCTCTTCCTTGGAGAAAGTTGTTAAATAGTGAAATCAGAGAATCACAGTCTTACATTTAGAAAGAATCTTACAAGTCAACCAGCATGATCTCCTAGAATCTTTGAATGCAAGGATCTTTTTGACAATCTCCATAGTCAACTTTTTTTTAAAAATTAAATACTATCTTACCAGCTCTGTTTTTATGCAATTTATATTTTGAAGCTATCAGTTTATCTTTTATTTATTTAATTTTTTTATTTTTATCTTCTCCTGTGTTTTTATATCACATTTATTTCTGATTATATCATGCCCTTCTCTGAACCATCTTATGACAAAGAAAAACTAATACATTATCTGTGTCTGACAGTATATTCAGCCTGTATCTCTACCTTCATAATAAAAGGAGGAAAGTTATGCAAATTATATTTTAATCTAAATCTCAGAAGTTCATCTTGTTGATTTTTGACCATCATCCCAGACTATTGAGATTTTTCTTTGAATTCCATTTCTGTCTCCAGGCATGTATCAGGCATTCATCCCAGCTTTGTGTCATTGGCAAATTCTGTAAATGTGAATCAGTGAATGAAAATGCATTTATTAAATGCTAGTTAATATGAAAAGTGCTATGTTAAACACCGAGATTAGGATGGAAAAATAAGAAATCTCTGCTTATATTCTAATATAGAGAGACTTGTTGAAGGATTCAGTATATAAGGTGATTCTGCTACAAGTGATTTAGTCATTAGGGTACAAACAGCAGAAAAGGAGGAAATGTATCTTTTTTAGTGTCATTGTCATTGATAAAGCCATATTTGCTTTTGATGTTGGATCATTTTGATGATGCCAGTAGGCATTCTAGGTTTCCATCAGTTTACTGATAAAACGCTGAATAAAGGGGTTTACTATATTGCTCCTTCCAAAATGATATTATTTCTTTAGTCAAATTGTTTTTAGAAAGTTGTTCAACTAAACAAATGGATTGAAAGTATATATATATAAAAAAAAACTACTTATTTCCCCACTTTGTAAATGATGAGGCTCTTCCAGCAGGTCAGTCACAGAGTGATGAATTTTTTGGCCCTAATAACACTAGTAGCCATCTGCTAAGCTATAAAGGGTTTGCAAATGATATTTGGTGGAAGGAGTAACAACTCTGTTAAAACAGTAAGTCCTTGATATCAATGTCATTATGCAAATTTGGCATTGAATTCACTGTGAAAAAGATGGTCAAATAGTATTTGAAATCAAGATTTACAATATCCATGAAGTTTAACAGAAAAAAAAAAATTAAAATGAAATTGGATTAAACTGGCATGATTTATTCTTAGAAGTTCCACATCATACTATTCTGATTTAAACTTCTAGAATTCATTTGTTTTATCTATCTATCTATCTGTTTAGAAAAAGATAGAACATTTACTTTTCAAGTCTTCTGTCATTTCTCAGATCTACATTTCTCAGATTATTGACAATAGCTCTGCTGTCACATCTGTACATATTCTCAGCACCTTGGGACATAGTTCCAAACGTTGCCTAATGTCCTCTCAAGAATTAAACCTCTGGAAATGTAAACTCATTTGAAGTACCTACATATTCACTTACTCTCTTCTTTCCAATTTAGTATAGGAAGTTACTCTTAATGATATTTGTTCCACTATTTAATTTGAATTTTATTTTCCTTGGGAAGCAAAATAAGGGTTGAATAGTTTTTCTTTCTCTTTTTAATCTGTCAATTTGAACCAATTATTTCCTAATCTTTATCTTATATTTTTTCCTTGTTAATCTTGTTCTGAACATTGATGAGAATATAGCTCCTGTCCTTAGTCATGAACTCATTCAGGACTTTAGTTTTTTGATCTTTTCTTATGGGTGAGCTCTTTTTGTATATTTTCTTGATTTGTGCTGTCCGTCCTTTTATATATATATATATGTTTATATTTATATATTTATATATATATATGTTATTATATATATATTATATATTTATATATTTATTTATTTAGTTATTATATATTATTTATTTAATATATATATTATATTTTTATGTCACTAAGTTCAGTGACAAAGTAAGAAAGAGATATATATATTTAATATATATATAATATAATATAATATAAAAATTATATGTATATATATATATTAAAATGAAATTAATTTCCCATTTTAAACAAAGAAGTTTGGTAGAGGTCCTCTTGGTAATCTAATGGTTGATAAATCCAAAGATCCAAGTTTTGAGAACATAAACTGCTTGGAAAAAAGAAATCAATTTGGGAGAAACTGGGTAGAAACCAACATCTCCCACCATGTACCAAGATGAATGAATCAAAATGAGTACATGATTTAGACATAAAGCAATAAGCAAATTAGAGGAATATGAATAGTTTACCTGTCAGATCTATGCATAAGGGAAAAATTTATCACTAAATAAGAAACAAAGAGCATTATGAGGTATAAAACAGATAATTTTGATTGTATTCAACTTAAAAATCTTTGCACAAACATAACCAATACAGTTAGAATTAAAAGGAAAGTGACAAACTGGTGTGTGTGGGATCACAGCAAGTTTCTCTGATTAAGATTACATTTCTCAATTAATAGAACTGAGTCAAATTCATAAGAATAAAAGTCATTCTGTAAATGATAAATTGTCAAAGGATATGAACATACAGTTTTCAAATGAAGAAACCAGATCGTTTGAAATTGCTCCAAATCACTACTGATTAGAGAAATGCACACTAAAACAACTGTGAGGTACCACTCAAATCTATCAGTTTGCTTAATATGGAAGAAAAGTAAAATGACAAACATCAGAGAGGATTGAGAAAAATGGGATACGGTTGGTAGAGTTATGAACTGATGCAACTATACTGGAAAGCAATTTAAAACTATTCTCAAAGTATTATAAAACTGCACACACCCTTTGTACCTATCCACCAATACTATTACTGTCTGTATTTCAAAGAAAATTTTGCTGTTGTTGTTGTTTGTTTTTGGTAAAAGGGGAAAAAGACCTATTTGTTCAAAAGTATTTATAGTAGCTTTTTTTTTTTTTTTCTGGTGGCAAAAAAAAAAAAAGAAATTGAGGAAAAGCTCATCAATTTGGAAATGGCTGAACAGGTTGTGGTATGTGGTTATGACAGACTCTATTCTGCTAAAAGATATGATGAGCAGGCTGGTTTAAGAAAAACCGGGGAATACTTATGAGAATTTATGCAAAGTAAAGTGGACAGAATCAGGAGAACATTGTACACGGTGATAGCAATAGCGTACTATGATCAACTGTGAATAACAGCTATTCTCAATAAGACAGTGATCTAACACAATCCTAAAGAACTTTTTTGAAAAATGCTAGCTATCTCCAGAGAATGAAATTATGGAATCTGAATGTAAATTGAATCATAATTTTTTTAAAAAACTGTTTTTTAGTCTGTTTTTTTTAACAAAATGATTAATGTGCTAATATATTTTGCATGACTGCACATGTATAACCTATATAAAATTGATTGCCTTCTCAGGATGGAGTTAAGAGAAGGAAAGAAGAAAGAGAATTTGGAATTCAATTTTTTTAAAAAAATGTTAAAATGATTTTTACATGTAATTGGAAAAGAATATTAGAAAAACAAACTCTAGAGTACTTTCTTCTTTCACTATAAGAATTGCAATAACATCATCATTTTCTCCCAATGTTAATGTTATTTTCATATCACCAACCAACTCAATTAAATTCAATAAATATTTACATGACTTTAAATATTATCATTATAATAATAGTCATAAAGTAAGTCCTTGGAAGATACAAAGATGAATAAGACATAGTTTTTTGCCCAGTGGAAATTACAGATTAGTTGAGGGAATGTGGGTGGAGAGATAAGATAAAAACAGATAACCACAGTATAATGACATGATATGTGCCAAAGTAGAGGTAAAAATAATACATTCTGCATATTCAGAAGAGAGAAATATCATATCTTATTGAGAGAATTAAGAAAGTCTTCATGTAGTATATAGAGTTTTAGTGACTCTTGATGGAAGAGCAGGATTTTGACAGTCACAGATAAAGAAGAGATTCTAGGTGTAATGGAATTTGGGAAGCATAAGGAGGGAGATAAGCTGTCGGGAAGATTCAGGTGATATTGATCCATACAATCTGGCTGGAATTTATGTACACAGGGATTGTAGGAAATAAGGCTGAGCAGTTAGAATGGTTGTATATAAAGTAAAATAATTATATTTATTGACCTGTGCAATAACATTACATTATATTTGTAACTTTTTCTATTTAAAAAAAATTGAATGTACAATGTATCCTTTTGCCGTAATCATTTGTTTGAAATATTTTGTCACTGAATGAGATAAAACTCCACCCTGAGACTACTTTTATCACCTGGTCATGATAAAAGCCTATTTCAGTATTCTGTCTCTATTTAAGAGTTTCTGTAATTCTGAGAAAATTTCCTGGTGTGAAGGATGTAGGAGACCCTTACCCAAAATGACTACTCAGAGATTACTCAAAATAGAAAGCAGAAAGGTTGTTTATTGAAAACCTCCGGGGGATGAGCCATCCCATCACTAGATAAGAAAGAGAAAGTTCGTGATAGGAGGGCTAAAGAAGTAGTAAAGATACACAGTTTTTATACAAGAGATTACATCACAAGTAAGAGAGCATTGAGAAGGTGAGGAGGAAGCATCTAACTGGTTGTTGCTATCTGGAGAGATTGGAATGGAAGTTTTCTGTTTCCCCGAAATCACCTGATTTCTAGGAAACAGAAACTCAGACCTTCAGTCTTAATCAAGCAGATAGTGGTCAAGCTAATAGACTAAATATCAATAAATGTCAAGTACTGATAAATGTCATCAGCTCAGATTAAGTAAATATGTTTATAGCTGGCCAAGGCTCAAGTAAAATGGACCTGCACATATTATACAGGTCATAGGGGAAACACAGAAATAATGATAATAAAATACAGAAAAAGAATCCATACATACAGAGCCAAAGGAATGAGTAGTGAGAAGTGGGTTGAAGATGTAAGAGAAAGAGGGAATAATTGAAAGAGAAAGGGCTTTAATGACATATGTGAAATTAGGATCAAGAGTATAGGTCATAAGATCATAGAATTGGAAAGGGAAGAAATGTTAAAGGTCATGTAGTCCAACCTCTTCACTTTATAGATTAGAGAATTTAGGCTGTAAAGGAATTGAATGACTTGCTCTGAGTTGAACAGGAAATGACAAAGTGAGGATTCTATCCTAGATATTATAAGTCCTGATCTTTTCCCACATAGCCTCTAGTGGTTAATCTCAACAGGGAAGAGAACATTTCTTTAAAGAAAGAGTTGAAGAAGGATAGGAAGTATTGTTGGTTCTTTCATTTTCTCAAAGATAGTTCAAAATCTTTCCAAGAAAGCACTAGGTAAAATGATTTGAGAGTAAAGGATTTAGAAGGGGGTTCTACAGTGGTCAAAATTAACTATGATGTGCTTGTGAAAGAGAAATCATTTGTCCAATAAAAGAGTATGTATATGAGTATGTTGATCACCTAGTAGTTTAAACAAGTTGGTTCAAGCAAGTAGTTGGGTAAGTATTACAAACTAGTAATGAAAGAGTATGGATGAAGCTGACTTGCCAAAATTCAAGTGAAATTGGATTATTATTGAAGGTTATGAAATGATTAGATAAATTTGAAATGTAAGCATTAATTCATTACTTTGTATTTATACAGCTGAGGTGACCTTGGCAAATATAAAATGAAGACAAAAACAATATATATTTTTAAAAAAGCCCTTTACTTCCTGGTTTCTGCTAGAACCAAAAGATCAGCTATGGTAATAAGGCTAAATCTGATCTCATGATAGGCATGAACTGGTTAGAGCCAGCAGACAGCAGGAGTCAGAAGATTTATCCTTTTGAAACTCACCACCCAATTTTCCAAGCCAAGAGTTTCATATTACCTCATAGAGTCTTGAATGTTTAGCCACATTTCAGAACCTTATGAGAACTTTCAATTTTCAGATTAATTTTCTTGCTGTGAATCATGGGACAGAAAGAAAAGAAACTATCTCAGAATAGAGGATAGCTGGGCTCTAACCCTCACCTCACCACTTAATAGCTTTAAATTTTTAAAAATATTTTAAAAGAATATTATAGGCAAGGAGTTGAATTAGATGATTTCTTAATGGTTCTTCCCAGCTCCAGATTCAATCATTCGAGTGCTGCTAGTGGGTCAAAAAAAGAAAGAAAGAAAAAGAAATAAAAAAGAAAAGAAAGAAAGGAAAAAGAAAAGTGAAAACCTTAGACTTTTTTTTTTTTGAGAAAGGAAAAAATTTCAGAAGTAATTTATATTTGGGTGTTTGTATATTAAACAGGCTTTTATCATGACCAGGTGATAAAAGTAGTTTCAAGATGGAGTTTTATTTCATTCAGTGACAAAGTATTTCAAATAAATGATTATGGCAAAAGGATACAGTGTACATTCAATTTTTTAAAATAGAAAAAGTTGCAAAAATAATGTAATGTTATTGCACAGGCAATAAATAAATAATTATTTTACTTTATATACAGTCATTCTAACTACTCAGCCTTGTTTCCTACAATCCCTGTACATATATGTTCCAGCAAAATTGTATGGATCAATATCATCTGAATCTTCCTGACAGCTTATCTCCCTCCTTTTGCTTCCCAAATTCCCTACACCTAGAATCCCTTCTTTTTTTGTGACTGTCAAAGCCCTGCTCTTCCATCAAGAGTCACTAAAATTCTATATCCTACATGAAGACTTTCTTAATCCTCTCAATAAAATATGATATTTCTCTCTTCTGAATATGCAGAATGTGTTGTTTTTACCTCTACTTTGGCACATATCATGTCATTATACTGTGATTATTTGTTTTTATCTCTATTTAGTGGCTCTCACCTTCTAATGGAATGTAAAATCTTTGAGGGCAGAAGCTATTTTTATTTTTGTCTTTGAATCCTGAGCACCTAGCAAGCATTGAGGAATTGAATTGAATATTTCAGGATAATTGAATTCACTTTAATAAAGAGAGACAAGTATGAGGGTAGATATACAGATATATAAAGTGATAGATAAATAGATAAAGAGGTAGGTAAATGATATATGATAGGCAACTAATAAGAAAATAATAGATATGCAAATAGATGGGGAAAGCATTTATTGAGTGGTTACCATGTAAAGCCCTATTTGGTGACTCAAATTAAAGGTGCAGTTGAGGTGGGGGAAAGGAGGAGATAGCAGTTTTCAGTTTGTTCTCCCTTTAATATATGTAGACAGAAAGGGATGGAAAGATCAGATATGATTATTTTCAGGTGAAAGCGAAGTCCAAGTTGAGCTAATTTCTTTGGATAGCAGAGCTAGAATGAAGCAAAGAACATGAGAACTGAGGCACTGGAAAGCTGGATGTTGGGATGTAAATATTTATATCAGTGAGAATGAGGGATTGAGATGGAAAGAAAGATCATGAGCCAAGTCCTACAAAGTAACTGAAGGAGATAAAGTTTCAGGCCTGAAAATTGATTGATTAGAATGAGATTATGGAACTTTCAAAAAGAAGTTGCCAGCCATAGTGGCAAAGGATTGGAAGCTTCAGTGGAAAAAGGATATGCTAAATCTTCTGTCAAGTCTGTGAATTATATAATTATATCTTACATTTCCAATCCACTTTTATACTTATATCTCATACATGTGATTCTCCACATGCCCTATAAGCCTTATCTCCATTTTCCAGATGAGCAAATTAGGACTTAGAAAAATTCCATGGTCTACCCAAATTCTGGTTCTTGGTTAACAATAATCCCAATTTGAGTCTAGGAAACTTGGTGTTCCTTTCCTAAAGGGCCCTTTCTCAATTCTGGATTCATAGACCCAGTCAGTCACATTAGGCTCAGTCCTTAGAAAACCTGGCCATTACTAAGAGAATTTAGATTCTCTTTTGGCATATTCTTCATTATATCCCATTAATTTCCCTTTGCTCTAGAGATTATTTATTTCGGCTTAATTTTTAGCTCATATCTTGCTTCATATTAAAAAAAAAAAAAAGAAGGCACTAAAGATATATAGAGAGAGCTATGTTTATATTGAGATAGATATACAAATATATAATATATAATAATACATATCATGTATGGGAAATTATTTTATTTTCTATACCCAAAAGAATTGTAAAGGTAAACACAAGTGCTCATTGACAGAAAGGTATAAAATGGGATTCAGTAACTTAATTTATAACTACTATTTTTAACCCCAGAAGTCCATAAAAAAGTTAATGAGAAGACTGATAGGCATTATTATATTTCTCCTCAACTCTGTGTTATCTCTTAAATTCCATATCTATTGGAGATTGAAGCCAAAACTTCTTCAGCAGAAAAAATTTCCTTGCCTACCAATCATAGACTCATGACATTCAGACTTCTTCAACTCACAATGACATGTTTAAGCCTGGACACAGTCATCTAGAGATAAATGTATACTCACCTACTTGGGGAAAAAAATACAAAGTTTAAAGGACAGCCAGAGTCCAGGCTCAAGCTCACCTAGTTGAGCCTCATTACTCCATGAAAATATGTTACTGGAATGGTGAAGGCAAGGATAGAGGCAGGAAGAGAAAAGAACTGTGATAGAATGGATTATTCCCTTTAAAAAGTATTGAGTCCCAACAAAGAGAGAATTGCTTCTTCTCAAAGCAGAGGAATTCTTCAGGACTATCATATATTAGTGGAAGTAGACTGAACTAGGACATATGGTCAATTGGAACAAGGAAGGGCACTTTTGTAGATAAATCCCCCATTCAGCCCCAATTATACTTGTAAGAGTCAGAATCTGAAATAGAATTTGTGTCTTTGATTTCAAATCCAATATCTTTTCTCTTTTTGAGTTCTAGTTGTGATAGATAAGTGATAGAATGTTAGGCTTGAAATCAAGAAGACTTATCTTCCTGAATTTAAATATGATATTTATTAGTTGGTTGATCCTGGGCAAAACACTTAACCTCCTTTGCCTCAGTTTTGTCATCTGTAAATGAACTGGAGAAGGAAATGGCAAACTACTCCAAAATATTTGCAAAGAAAACTGCAAATAGGGTCATGCATAGTTGGACACAATTGAAACTAAAATTCTCTGATAAAAAGAAAGTATCTAAGTTCTTTTGGGAGAACTTTTTTCCTGGTACTGCATTCAAAGAAGTATCAATCCTGTGACTTTTATCTATAAAATATTGGGTGCCATCACCACTGATGTTCTTAGCTATGGCTTTGTTCAAATGGACCCTTTATAAGCTGACCTTCTATCAAAACTGAAGGCCTCCTATGAAATTTTAATTTATATGATGATTTAGTTATTCAGTTATTATCTAGTTTAGGTTCCAGCTTAGTTGCTCCACAATCTAGACATTTAATAGTCATTTTGATACTTTTAAAAAGAGAGCAACTAAGACAGGAAGGTCAGGAATATACAATGTGGCCAGACTAGTTAATTTTTTGTTTTTGTTTAAATTTAATTTTTCAACACCACAGATCATTATCATTCAACACCATATCCCATTATCTTTCTTCATCTACAACTAAGTGATAAAATTCCCTTGCCACAAAGAAAACTAGTTAAGATAGGCAGGACAATGTTAAGTGATATATGTGACATTCAGCACCTTCAGTCTCTCACATTTGAGATCAGCTGCCTTTGAGCAATGCTTTCATTCAGGTTGTTGGAGTCGGTGTAAATTATTCTCCTAGTTTTAGACCAGTTTACTTTGGGATATTTGTGTGTGTGCATATGTGTGCAGAGTGGTAGAGAGTGTAGACAAAATGGTGGTACTGAACCCAGTGTGAATAATTTCCCATATAAACTCTTTAAAAATCTATTTGAAGCCCTTCCCCAAGTACATAATAATGTTCAATTTTGGGGATTAAAAAATCAATGTGGGATTCCAAATTGGCAGAGTAAAGAAGAACCCTCCCCAGAAGCCCTCCCAAAATTTCCTACAAATAACTAAGAAACTGCTTTTGGAGTGAGAAAGCCTAGCAGAAAAGGTCTGTTTCACTGGAATGGGAGAGGGGGAGTGAGATTCGAGAGCAGCAGCAGTAGCCAGCCTCATCATACTACTCCTAGTAGTACAGCAAGGCTCCAAGCTTAGGCAGTGACTGTTGATGTCCTGTTTTCCTGCAGAAGTTTCTGAGGCAAATGAGCAGGCTGTGCAGGCTATTATAACCCCATCCCAATGACCCCTGCACAAGCCACCAGCAAAGTCTTGTCCTTATTGCTGATCACTAGTGAAGCCTTGTCCCAGATGTTGCCAACAAGGATACCCTGCCTCTAAGGTATGCTAGCAAAAAAATCTTATTTCCATAGCAACCCAACAGCAGGACCCCACCCTTGGAACAGCAGCTTTTAAATCCCACATCCAGGGGAGGCCAGAAGGGAGGCCTCCTCCTCCCCCACCCCAGTACATCACACAAGGGAAACCTAACTTCCAGTGAAAGCAAGCAATTAACCCCTGAAGTCCAGGGAAAGCCAGAAGCTTAAAAATACTTGAAAAAATAAATTAGAGAAGAAGAAAAATTAGGAAAAGAAATGAGATTAATGCAAGAGAATCATGAAAAAAAAATTTAATGGCAAAGGAAAAGATACAAAAATGGAGGAAAATAACTCCCTATAGAGTTGGCCAAATGGAAAAGGAAGTATAAAAGATCACTGAAGAAATAATTCCTTAAAAATTTGAATTGAACAAGTGGAAATTAATGACTAGGAGATATCAAGATACAATAAAACAAAATTTAAAAAGTAAAAGAAAAAATAGAAGAAAATGTGAAATTTCTAATTGGAAAAACAATGGACTTTGAAAATAGATCCAAGAGAAATAATATAAGAATTATTGGATTACCTAAAAGCATGATAAGAAACAAACAAAAAAAAAGTATAAACAATATTTTTCAAGAAATAAATAAAAACTTTCAGGACCATCATTAAGGAGAAAGCACTGCAACAGCCAAAAAAGAAACAATTCAAGTATCATGGAGCTACTCTCCAGGGTAACACAAGTTTTAGTAGCTTTCACATTAAAGAAATGGAGGGCTTAGAATATGATATAATGGAAGACAAAGGAGTTAGGAATACAACCCAGATTCATTTATCCAGCAAAACTGAAACTAATTTTCAGGTGAGGGGTGATGTATATTTAACAAAAGAGAGAATTTTAAAGTATTCCCAGTTAAAAAATCAGAATGTAAATTCTGTAATAAAAGTTCTATAGTAACTAGTTCTGTAGTAAAAGAAATGACCTTCTAATAAAAGACTCAGGGGAAACATAAAAATGTAAAAAACAACCAAGAACAAAAAAATATAAGAAATTCAATAAGATTAAACAGGGCATATTGCTATAGGCAAGATAATATTTATAAAATAAAAACTTTATTATTATAAGAGTAATTAGAAGAAATATATAGAGAGAGAGGGTGTGGATATAAGGTGACTTTCATGAAATAATGCCCCCCAAAAAAATAAAATAAAGGGGTGAGATAGAAAATTGTACTGGAAGAAGGAAAGGAAGGGTAAATTATCCTACATAAAAGAGGCCCAAAAGAATTACTATAATAGAGGGGAAGATGGAGAGTAGTGTTAGCAGATAAAGCTTAAACCTTACTCTCATCAAAAATGGCTCAAAGAAGAAAAATATACTCACTCTGTTGAACACAGAAATTGATCTCACTGTGTGAGAAAGTAAAAAAAAGTACAGGGATAATAGAAGGGAGGGGATTGAAAGAAGGGACAGTATATTGGGGAAGGTAGTGATTAGAATCAAAACACGTATAAGGAGAGAAAGCTTGGAGGTGGCAGAGAGAGGGATAAATAAGTAATAGTGGGATGAAGGGAAATACACAGTTATCTTACCTATAAATGTGAATGTGATAAACTCACCTATTAAATGGAAGCAGATAGCAGAATGGGTTAAAAACCAGGATCCTATAATTATTATATAATATAATATATATAATAAATGAATATAATATAATATAGGTAAGGGGCTGAAGCAGAATTCATTATGCTTCAGCTAAAGAAAACAGGTGTAGCAGTCATGATCTCAAAGCAAAAGTGAAAATATATATAATTAAAAGGGATAGAAAAGGAAACTAGGAAAGTATATCTTGCTGAAATGTACCATACACAATAAAGTCATATCAGTACTAAACATGTATGTGCCAAATGATATTGCATTTAATTTTTTAAAGAAGTTGAGTTAAGGAACAAGATAATGAAACTTTATCAGTGAGGAACCTCAGGCTATAATTTTCTCTTTGGTTTGGCTCTTCCTGGTTTAGGTTCAACACCATATCTGTGTCAAAAACAAAACAAAACAAAAACAAAAACTTGGGAGGACTCCTTCTTTCCCTATTTTCCCAAATAGTATTGGAATTATACAGTATTGGAATTAATTGTCCTTTAAATGTTTAGTAAAATTTATTTGTAAATCCATCTGGTCCTGGAAATTTTTTTCTTGGAAACTTCATTGATGGTTTATTTAATTTCTTTTTCTAAGATTGACTTATTTAAATATTTTATTTTCACTTTCAGAACTAGATAAAAATAAACAAAAACGAAAGAATAGTTAGGGAGGTAAATAAAATTCTGAAAAAAATTAAATATGATAGATCTCTGAAGATATTTGAATGGAAATAGAAAGTAATATGCATTATTTTCTCAGCAATACTTAGCACCTACACAAAAACTCACCATGTATTAGGACATAAAAACCTCACAACCAAATGCAGAAAAGCAGATAAATTAAATACATCATTTTTAGATCATAATGCAATATTCAATAATATGTAAATATAAAATATAAATATAAAATAATATGTAAATAAAAAGACTAAAATTATTTTGAAATTAAATAATTTAACCCTAAAATATAAATACGCCATGATAAATCATAGAAATAATGATTTTATTAAAGTAAATGATAACAGTGAGATAACTTACCAAAAATTATGGGATGCAGCCAAAGGGGTCTTTAAAGGAAAATTTATATCTTTATTTGCTTACATTAATAAAATAGAGAAAAAAAATGGATCAACAAATTGGGTGAACAACTAAAAAAATAGAAAAAGAAAAAAAAAGTAAAATTCCCAATTAAACACCAAATTGGAAATCCTGAAAATCAAAGAAGAGATTAATCAATTTGAAAGTAAGAAAGTCATTGAACTGGTAAGTAAAACTAGAAGTTGATTTTGTGAAAAAAAAAATCTAATAAAATAAAGTGTTGGTTCATATGATTTAAAAAAAAAAGAAAAGAAATGAATCAAAATTGATCAAAATGAAAGTATCAAAAATAAAAGAAGTTAATTCACCACCAATGAAGAGGAAATTAAGACAACTGTTAGGAGCTACCTTGCCCAATTATATGTCAATCAATTTGATACTCTAAATCAAAGCTTTTTAAATTGTAGATTGCAACCCTAAATAGGGTTGTGTAACTGAATGTAGGAGTTATGAAATGGTGATTTATTATCAGTAAATGTTTGATTTCTATACCTATTTTATATACCTATAATACCTGGGATCACATAAAAATGTCTTGGGTAAAAAGGGTCATTGATTGAAAAAGTTAAAGAAGCCCTGATCTAAATGATATAAATATAAATCACTGAGATTAATAGAAGAAAAAAAATATTTAAATAACCCAATCTTAGCAAAAGAAATTAAAGAAACCATCAACAAACTTTCTAAGAAAAGAATCTTCAGGACCAGATTAATTTACAAGTGAATTCAACTAAACATTTAAAAAACATTTAAAGAATAATTAATCACAATACTATATAAACTACTTGGAAAAATGGGGAAAGGAGTCTTACCAAGTTTGTTTTATTTTTATTTTTATGATGCAATTATGGTGTTGAAACCTACACCAGGAAGAGCCAAAACAAAGAAAGAAAATTATAGACTAGTTTCCCTAATGAATTTGATACAGACAATTTAAATTAAACACTAAGGGATTATAGCAATATGTCACAAGGATCACAGACTTTGATCCTTAGGTGTAATTTATACCAGGAATGCAGGTGGAGGAAGAGGAAAACTATCAACATAATTGACCATTTTACTAGCAAAGCCACTAGAAATCATATGATTTTCTCACTAGATGCAGAAAAAGCTTTTTTTTTTTTTTTTCTGATGCAATAAACTAGCCCATTCCTATTAAAAATACTACAGAACACAGGAATAAATGGAGCTTACCTTAAAATGATAAGTAATATTTATTTATAATCATCAAAAGCACTATTTGTAATGGGGATAACTAAAAGTCTTCCCAGTACAATGAGGGGTAAAGCAATGATGCCCATTATCACCTCTATTTTTTTTTAATATCATACTAGAAATGTTAGTTACAGCAATCAGAAAAGAAAAAGAAATTAAAGGAATTAGAATAGGCAATGAGGAAACAAAACTGTCACTCTTTGCAGATGCTGTAATGTTATACTTAGAAAATCCTAAAGAATTAACTAAAAGACTACCTGAAATAATTAAAAATTTTAGCAGGGTTACAGGATGCAAAATAAACCTACATAATACATTTCTTTATATAACCAATAATGTTCAGCTAAAAGAGATAGAAAGAGAAATTCCATTTAAAATAACTGTAAACAACATAAAATACCTGTGAGTCTATCTGCCAAGAGAAACTCAGGAATTCTATGAACACTATAAAACATTTTTCACACAAATAAAGGAAGATCTATACTAATTGCACATAGGTAGGCAGAGCCAATATAATAAAAAAAGGACAATTCTATCCAAATTAATTTATTCATTGTCATATCAATAAAAGTATCAAAAATTATTTTATAGAGCTAGAAAAAATAATAAAATTCACATGGAACAACAAAATCTCAAGGAATCAATGAAAAAAATATGAAAGAGAGTGGTTTAGCTGTAGGATCTTAAACTTTATTTACAAAGCAGTAATTATCAAAACAATCTGGTACTGGTTAAGATATACAGAGATGGATCAGTGGAATAGATTTGTTATAAATTACATTATTGTAAATTACTATATTGATCTAATATATGATAAACCCAACAATGCAAACTTTTAAAACAAAAAAAAATCTTTATTTGTCAAAAACTGCTGGGAAAACTTGAAAACAGTATAGCAGAAACTAGGTATAGACCAACATCTCACACTATATACCAAGATAGGTACTAAATTTACACAAAAAACGATAATACCATAAGCAAATTAAGAGAACATTGAATAGTTTATCTATCAGATTTATAAATAAGGCAAGAATTTAGTATCAAAGAAGATGTAGAGATCATTATCAAGTAACTTAATCTCTTTATGCCTCAGTTTTCTAATCTGTGAAATAAGGAGGTTGGACTTTAACACATTTAAAGATTTCTTTCAGCTCTAAATCTGTGATACTGTAATCTAGGGTCAGAAATTTTGATGTGTGGAGAAGTATACAACTGTCATTGTTCTGAGTGACCTTGGCAAGTACAAAGATAGAGCAAATCTATATATATGATAATTCATATCAAATATGGGTTGTAGCCTTTCAGGGATTTCTATGATATTCATTTCAGTCATAAATCCTTCATACACAAAGTCAGGTGTTTCATAGGCTTCAGGGTACAAATTGATATTCCTTGATCCCTATAATTTTAGAGGTGATTCTAAGGATCTATTCTCTTGCATAGTGCAATGGAATGGAGTGACAGATTTTAGGGTTCCTTCTGGAATCCTACTTAAAGCTATGAATATTCCTGATAATAGACCAGTGAGTTATAACCTATGAGGATGCACATCTTGATCAACAATTGCACCCTAAGCTTCTAAAGAAGGTTAACCACTTGTATGAACATTATCTGGTGCTCATAATTTATATAAAATGAATCAGCTCTACACTCTACAATGCTCTGTGCATTTCCCTCTATCTGTGCTAACATCTTTGACCTTTGTGCTTCTTGAGAGTGGGAATTTTTTTGTAAAAAATCCAGTACAATACAGTGAAGTGTATATTGAATCCTGAATTAGAAGAACTTGATTCAAATGCAAGTTTTGGTGCTAGCTACAGACCTATGGGCAAATCTGAGCTGTATTTCCTTATTGATACACTTGGGACATATTCATTGTAATTTCTTCCCCCATAGAGTTACTGTGAAAAAAAAAATACTTGGCAATTTTATTAAAGAAATATTTGTTAAAAAATCTGTTGTTTTTTTTTTTTTTGAATATCCAGTGCCTTAAAGTACTCTAGAAATGTGAATAATTGCTATTGTCTCTGCTCCCATTCTCTTATCACAAAATGCCTATATTTATTCCTCCCTCCTTTATTTATTCATTGATTCATTTATTTATTTACATTACCATCCTAGGTCTTTCTGATTCCCTAGCAGTATTTCCTTCCATTGAGGTATTTTAAGAATTTCCTTTTTGGCTTTGAAATCCTTTGCAAGGTGCTCCTTGAATTCGGATTTGGTCAGCCTAATTGCTGGTTTGCATTTGAGCTACCATACTTTATGCTATGGGCTTCCCTATTCACCTCACTTAGACAGTGTTTCCATTTTAAGAAGATTCTTTTCTTCAGATTTTTAAGAAGATTCTTTTCTTCTATGATCTTGCCTTTTAGCAATTTCATGTTTATTTTCAAGAGCCCAGTTTTTTTGGTCTGTGGAAATTTTTTTCCCCCTTAGTTTCCAATAAGGTATTTTTAAATAGTCTAGAATTCCTGTGGATTATTTACTTTTTAAACTATTTCTTTTCATTTTCCCTCTAATTAGAGCCTAAGTCTTTTTCTTATATCCCTTTCTAAATCTGTTACTTTATGATGAATTTTTTTGGTTTCTTTCCTTCTCCTGGCAGAATGTTGAATATAATCAAATATGATCACTCCTTGAGTGATGAACATCTAATTTATTAAAAGTTCAGTGAACCTGGTCCTGTTGCTCTCTTGCCACTGACTGAATCCCATCTTTTCCTTGCCTGTAGGCCTTGTAAAGTCCTTCTTTGAGGACTGGAGAATTTGGCTGCTCAACTGCTTGAGGTAATTATTTCCTAGCTACTGATAGTTTGAAGGATTAGGACCTCTGAGGGGCCAGCAAGAAATTATTAGAAGGTGTCCACAAAGAGGTAAATAAATAAGAGGCTGAATATACAATATTCCTAACACATATATGCATTTCTGTTTTTTCCCAAGATGGAAAGATCACGTGATTAATAAAATGTAGTTTTCATTTCAAAATATTTGTGAATTGATAGTTTGTTCTTTTGTTTTGTTTTGTTTACTTTTTCCTCAATCTACAACTATTAATAGTATAATTACTATCATGTCAAGGTTTGGAAGATACATTTGAGGTATAAAAAGATATATACTCAGAAAGGTTGGGAACCATTACTATGGAGGAGAGGAGAGCAGTATGATGCTAATGAGGGGTAACATTTGGTTCCTCTTTAGAACTCATGGGACATAGAATTTCTATTTATAACCATGGATCAAGCTTAGGAGCTTCCTTGGTGCTATTCAGATGCTAATTTTTCTGATTGGCTAAGTGGGCTGTGATTGTCAGGAACTCAAGATGGTTATCCATGATTAGTAGAGGCTTGAGTTGGATATCCATGATTAGTCAAGACTTGAACTCCTTATCTGTGCTCAGCATAGATTCAGGTTTATCTCTTGACTTCTTTCTCACTACTCCTTTCCCCAATCTTCCCCATTCTTCTTGGGCCATACCCTCTGGCTAAGTGAAAATGTCTTCTGAATTCACTTATACAAAAATCCTGAACCAGTTCTTACTTAACATTCATTAGCAAGTCAAATATATTTCTTTTCCTAGTAATATAAATGAGCTGCCTTTTCTAGAAAGCAGTCATTGTTTTGTCTAACAACTTTGTGTGTGTGTATGTGTGTGTGTGCATGTTGTTCCAATATCATCTCTTAATATATGTAGATCTTTGGGATATCTCATTTTCACATTTCCATTGGTAGTTCTAATTTGAAGTTTCCCTAGTGATACTGAATATTTCAGATTTAATATAGCTCCCTTTTCTCCTCGTTACAATTCATTTTTCTCTCCCTCCCTCTTTTCTTCTTGCATGCCTTCCTTCCTTCCCTTTCTTCCTCTTTTACTACTTTCCTTTCTTTTTTCCTCCCTCCCTCCCTCCCTCCCTTCCTCTTTCCCTCTCTTCCTCCCATCTTCCCCTACTTCCTTCCTTCCTTTCTTCCCTCTTCTCTCCCTTCCTCCTCCTTTACTCCCTTCTTTCCATCATTTCTTCTTTCCATTGCTTCCTTCCTTCCTTCCCTCTTTTCTTCATTCTTGCTCCTTCCTTTCCACTTTCCCTCCTTCCCTTTCTTTCTTCTTTCCCTCCTCCTCTTCTTCCTTCCCTCCTTCCTTCTCTTCTTCTCTCCTTCCTTTTCTCCTCTCTTTTTTCTTTTCTTCCTTCCTTTCTTCCCTATTTCCCTCTCTCCCTCTTTGTCTTCCTTCTTCCTTTCCTTTCTCTCTTTCTCCTTCCTTCTCCTCCTTCCTTTCTTCCTTCCTCCCTCCCTTCCCCTTTCTTTCTTTTTTCCTCCTTTCCTTCTTCCCTTCCTTTCCTCTTTCCTTCCTTCCCTCTTTTCCTCCTTCCTTTACACTTTCCCTCTTTTCCTCCCTCCCTCCTTTCTTCTTTCATTTCTTCTTTCTTTTCTTTCTTCTTTACTCTTCATTTTCTCCTGTATATTGGCATGGGATTTCCAACCATGTGTTCTTCCATTAACTTTGTCTCATTTAAGTAAGATTTTTATCATATTATTATTGATTCTTCATTGGCAAATAAACACAAAGTAAACAAAGAAGTATAAACTAAAATATTTGTCATTAAAGAGCTTTCAATTTATCTGGGCAGAAAAGATACATGTAAAAATGAAACAATCTTCCCCTTCTTGTTAGATAGCTAATCTAAGTAACAAAAAGTTATTCCTTATACATATAAATATTCCTATCTTTCCTTTAGGGTTTATGAACTGGAAATAATGAATTCCATTGGTATGCTTTATTCTACTGAGTTTCTAAGGTATTCATTACATCAAGATTTCCACTTGCTGTGGAATTTACTTATTTTATTATTTAGATTTCTGGCATTTGTGTAGAAGAACTTATGTATTTGAACTATTTTTCTCCTTTTTCTTTTCTTTTTTTTTTTTTTTTACTTCTGTAATGGGTTGTTGTAGGTGAGTTGACTGTGTAATCCTAATTTTTCTCAACCATGTCATCAGAATTTTTCCTAATCACTTTAGTTAGAAACAACATGATATAGCAGAAAAAGTACTGGATTTTGAATCAGACCCAAATGTAAATACTTATTTTGACACTTCCTAAATCTGTGACTTTGGCCAACTCATGTGATCTGCTTGAATCTCATTTTTCTTATTTGCAAAATGGAGGTTAAATACACTATTTGTCTCAATAGCATTATTTTGAAAACAACACTGTGTAAAGTTTTTAATGCTGTAGAGATGATTGTTCATTAGCAAGCCAACCCTTTCTATTAGGCTTTACATTAATTTAAAAAAAAAAAAAAAAAAAAGCTCTGCTTCCTGATTTTTGTATGGGGGGACTTTGGTTTCATTAGTCTGATCATACCAGACCTCTCCGGGCTTTAGTTTTCTTACCTCTAAAATGGTGTTAATAATAGTACCTACCTTTTGTTGGAAGGTTCAAATGAAATAACCTATGTAAAAATATTTTTGCAAACCTTAAGGCACTATACAAATGATAGTTATCTGAATGTCTGAATATTTAAATAACCTGAGTATCATGTCGGGTCATTTGAATCCCATTTTTTCCTCTATAAGTTCTATTTATCTCAACATAATATATTCCTTCCTCTGTCATTCTTTCTCTCCTCCTCACTTGCTAAGGGACCTGTGAATCAAATATTTTGGTTGAATAATTTCCTTTGGTTATGCTACAGATTGATTTATATACAACAAATCCAACTGGTCCTCTACACCAAATTACACCATTAAAATTGTCCAAACATTTTTCTTTTTCATTTAAATTTAATTTTTATTGTATTTTACATTTTTATGATGCAAACTAAGAATCACAGAAATGACAGGGGAAAAAAAGTCATAGAAATGACTGAGAAAAAAAGGTGAAATCAGGAATGTTGGATGAAGACACCAAAAAAATTTTAGGGAGTAAATAGGGGAATGGGAAGATTAAATGGAAAAATGTGAATGGTAAAGAATGAGAGAACATTTTATTAAGGAAAACAATGATGAGTCCATGAATTAAAGTTGAGAATAGATGTCAATCTTCAATCCAGGCCAAAAAACAAAAGACCATTTAGCTTTATGAATCATGTATTGTGTTGAAAACTTGTAACCAAACCAAACAATGGCAACCAAAACAAGATTGGGTGAAATACACTTCTTCCATCTCTTTCCCCTAAAGACTCATTAAAAGATGTGGTGGATCACAGTCATTCCTTGGTGGCCAGACTTCTGGAAATGAGCCTCTCTGAACTGAACCAAGATATTATTCCTGAGACAGGCCCAATCTATCCAAAGCTTATAACTGATGCCTTACTAGGCTAATAAGACATTTATTTCAAAGCTTATGTTCCTCTGGCTCTCCTCCATGCCACAATGAGATATTAAAATGAGACCCATCATTTTGCATGAAAGTAAAAAAAAAAAAAAAAAAAAAAACCTGTATTTGGTCAGATTTCATCTTTGGTCTGACCTATCCACGTTTTGCAATCAGTAAATTCATTGGTGTTTAATAGACTAGTGAATACTATCAGAGAAATCCTTTTTATGGTTGTCATTAATATATGAGGGTGTCGTTGAGGCAAAATAAAAACACAAAGAAGCTACTGTACAAGTTGTGTATGTCTTGGATCCACTCACCAGCAATTTTGCCAAAACCCCTGCAGATTTTTATTGTTGTAGGTAGTGGGAATCAGGAAAAATTGATGATGTGTAAGCCAAATTGGCTTGAAATTGAATGCTTTCCAAAGTATTTTCTTTTCCATAAGATGTCATTGTATTTTAAAGCTCACTTCAGATAAGGACCTGTTTCTGTAATGGTTTCTTGATGGGTATGTATGAAATAGACTAATTCAAGGCTTTGCTTGCCATGGTTCACATGTTAGTAACTTAATGATTCTTCAAGAAGGATTCCAATGGAGAGTTACCTGAGTCACAGAAGAATACAAAAGGACAAACATGAGTCTGAAAGGGATACTCTGAATTCACGGAAGCCAAAGGGGAAAAGCTTCCTCAGCCCTTCTATCTCATCAATTGGCTTGTCTAATCCATTTGACTGTGGATAGTTGCCTGACATGACTTCAGATTAGTTTAATAGGGATTAAAGTGGCATGAAGTGTATAAATCTGTAAATCTGCAGGCACAAACATGCTTAGGAATTCATTCATTTATTTATTATATTTTTGAAGTCTAGGATGACAGGAGGAAGTTAAAAGTAAACTCTGGGTCTATTTACAAACAGGGGTCATTCTGTGAGAAATTCTATCTCCGGCAGAGATAGGGAGAACTGTGGAAAGTAAATGTTCTTGCCCCTCCTTCAACCCACGGGGCCACTTGATTTGTACCCAAATAAAGCAGGCATTTGGCATGCAGCTGTGTGGTCTGGCGGGATGTCTGCATAATGTCCGCAGAATTGGAATGGCCAGGAGAAGCAGGTCAAAGGCAGCCAAGTGATGATATCACACCCATAAAACCTCATCATTGGTGACACACAGAAAACACTTGGAGAATTGCTTTTGTTTATTGAAAATTTATAGAGACGTTTTTCAGCTGGGTTCTCATGCCATGGCATGTTTCAGTGTCTGTCTCCTCTCTATTAATGGTTTCCTTTACACACACATACACACACACACACACACACACACACATCCCACTAAAAACAGTTGGGCATCAGGGGCGCTGTTTGAGAGTGGCTAAAGGTATATTTCGTATACATATTCATAATGTTTTTTCCCATCTCCCCCCTCCACCTCAGTAGAATATAAACACATTGAGGGCAAGGGCTTTTGAATTTTTTTCCTCTATATCCAGGTAACCTAGCAATAATGCCCAATACCTAGCAGGTACTTAATTAATGCTTGTTTTGTTAAACAGAATTGTACTGAGAGAAATGGTCAGGCAGAACATTTAATCCCAGACTCTTGCAATGACTTCCCATTTTCTCTCTCTTCTTGCCTCCTGTCTCCTATTTCCATAATCCGTTGTCCACAAAACAGCCAAAGTGATTTTCCTTAAGTGTAGACTTGGAGGAAGTGATAGTGGGAGCAGGAGGAGAAAAAAGGGGAAATGAGAGAAGTTAGGAATGGTGCAGTATGTCATTGCATATGAGTCCACTTTTGCTTAAGGTCACATCTTTTTATTTTATAGCAGATCACCATAAAATGATGTTGGGAAGAACTGAGGCAAATGAGAAGAATTTATGGTCAATAAGATGACCCAGGACTGGGTGTGGAATTTTGCCCCTTGCTATAGAACTTCAGACACTAGTTCAAATCATTTGTTTAATGGTGTGGTTTCTATTGTGACTACTTGGGGATTAACTTATTGTTACTAAATTATATTCTTCCATATATTTATAAACAATGGGCTTAGAATCAGAGAGATGCAGGATCCCAAAAAACAGGGAAAGGAAGGTCTCTGCCCAATAGAATCTCAAAAATAGGGGAGAAGTATGTAGATGAGAAAAAGAAAAATATGATGATTTCTGCCTCATGTGGAAAACACACATTTATTATTTTTATTTAGTTTAAAAATGCTTTCTTTTTCTACATTATTTCCATGTCACTATATATCTCTATATATCTATCCCACCTCATCTCATTCTATGTGCACACATTCAATGAAACTTCTCTTGTAAGAGAGAAAAGCAATTAAGCAAAATCAATTGACTGATCACACAATGATACACACAACTTTCTGCACCCACAGTTGCCCACCTCTCTAAGGAAAAGAGAAAGATGCACTTCTTCATCTCCTCTCAAGAGCAAAGATTGATTACTAATTGTGTGACCCTTGACAAATCATTTAATCCCTATTTTCCTCAGTTTTCTCATCTGTAAAATGAGGATAACAGCACCTATTTCCCAGGATTGTTGTAAGAATCAAATGAAATAATAATTGTAAAGAGTTTAGCACAATATCTAGCACATAATATTTTAAAAATTCTATTTATTATCATTATCCATTATATTTTGACTGTTCTTTAGTATTCTTTTCATTTATCCTATTGTATATTGCATTTATGATTCTACCACCTTGTAGAAAACATATTCTTCAAAAGACAGATATATTTCCATTTCAGAATCACAAATCCAACTCCTTAATTTTTTACTTGACTGCTTCTTTCTTTCTAAAATTGCAGAGGCACCTTGAGAAAAATCAGGTTCCTAAATTCTTGGTAGCTGGTACTAGGGTAGGAGAAAAGATGAATAAGTGGCAAGGTGACCTGTTGAAAGTAAGTTTTCTTTGTACTTACTCTTCAATAACTGCTGACGTGCTTGGGTAAGTGTGTTTCTAATTAGCATGTCAGGCTGGCTCACATCAATAACATGGCATGAGTTCAAGGCATATAACTCAGGGCACTGGTGTGTGGAGAGATCTGCAATTAGAGAAGCGCCCATGTACAGACATGACTGCCCCTTAGGAGATATTAGAAACCAGAGGCAGGCTCATATGAAGAAATCATGTGTGAAGTTGGCAATTGTTTTTCACCCCCATATTTAGATACTCATGCTCTGGAGGAAGAATACTCCTTAATTCTTTTGGAGGTGGCTATTCTGGACCAGAAATATGAGGTGACTGTTGCCATCTGTAATTTGCATTAGATACTGTGGTGGAAAAAAGCCTTGAGACTGGGCCTCTGAGCCCAGAAGTTAATAGCCATTACTGTTGATGTGTTTGCCTTTTTATGAGTCATATTGGCTACAGATTCCCAGTATCAAAGTATAGGGCATCAGAGCAAAGTTGAAGAAGGGAAATTGAAATTCAAAAGAATTTTTGGTTATTATTATTGGGTTTTATTTCACTTTTTGGTAGAGGGAAAACCTAGATTTAATAATAATAACAGTAATTTGACATTTGTATACCACATGAATGTTTGCAAAGTATTTCACTTATTTCTTTTGAGCCTTACAACATCCCTGTGAGGTAGCTACTCTAGTTATTATGCTCATTTGACAGATTAGGAAACTGAGGCTTTGAGAAGGTAAATGTTGTGTCTACAGTCACACAGCTAGTGAGTGATTAAGATGGAATAAAAAGGATCTAAATACAGATATTCTTGATTTCAAGTACTATTCTTTATCTACTATACCTTCCCTCATGTTCTGAACAAATCCCTGATGGTGAATGGTCCCTTACTAAAACAAACAATCAAACAAATAACAACAATAACAACAAAAACCCAAACCATGAAAGTCTATCATGGTAGTATTAATCAGTAGACATAGGTTGTGAAAGTCATTGAAGTTCTATAATTTTTTCTGAACTTGGTTTCTTCATTCATAAAATGAAGGAGTTAGGCAAAATTACCTTTTAGGTCTTTTTAAGCTTTGTATCTGTAACCATATGAAAACTGTGGTGTGTTAAAAAAAGGTGCTACATTTGGAATTAGAGGAACTGTGTTCAAGTCCCAGATCTGTAATACACACTACCAGTGTGACCTTCTACAAGTCCGTTGTGGATTCTGGGTCTCAATTCCTCATCTTTAAAATGAAAAACAGGACTGGATGGGTTTCAAGTTTCCATCTGGCTCCCAAATTCCCATAATTCTAAATCCATTTTTTATTAGATCTGGCATTTCAACTTTAAGGGAGACAGGAAGCATAGGTGAATGCATATACATAGGGATTGATGAGACTGGTTTTAGTGATGGAGGTCATTATAGATTCTGTACAGGTATGTTAGGGTTTTTCTTTTGTGCATGCCTCTTGCATTTTATTATCTTTAAAACTACACTTGGTGAGTTATGATTTGGCTGCAAGTGCAAAGGGAGAAAGGGCTTATATTGCTGCTTAAACTATTAGATATTTTCTTCCAGATATGGATTATAAATCTACCTTTGTGGTTATGAACTCAGATTTTTTTTTGGCCTGGGCCATTGAATTTGCTGTCAAGACTAGTCAACATGATTTAATTACCCTTTTGTACTGTGCTCTGACTTTCTCTTTAGGGTTCTTATCCACTACCTACTGAATATGGGAAAAGCATAGAATGAATATATGAAGATATTTTTGTGATAATGTTTATATCAATTTGGTATTTCAATTTTTTAAGGAAATTTTTCTCTCTTCCTTCCTTCTTTCCTTCCTTCCTTCCTTCCTTCCTTCCTTCCTTCCTTCTTTCTTTCCTTCCTTCCTTCCTTCCTCCCTTCCTTCCTCTTCTTTCTTCCTTCTTTTGTTCCTTCATTCCTTTCTTTCTTTCCCTTCCTCCCTCCCTTCCTCCCTTCCTTCCATCTTTCCTCCCTCCCTCCGTCTCTCCCTTCCTCCTCCCTCTCTCTCTTTCTTTCTTTCTCTCTCCCCCTCTCTTCCTTCCTTTCTTTTTCCTTCCTTTTCTCCTTTCTTTCTTTCTTTTCTTTTTATCTTTCTTTTGTTCTTTTTCTCTTTCTTTCTCTCTTAATTTCTCTCTTTTCTTTTCTTTCCATCTTTCTTTCTGCCTCTCTTTCTTTCTGTCCCTCTCTTTTCTACTCTCTCTCTCTAAATATGCATAAATACCTGTGTCATATTTTTGTTGTTGTTTCAGTCATATCTGACTCTTTGTGGCCCTATTTTGGGTTTTCTTGGCAGAAATATTGGAATGGTTTGCTACTTCCTTCTCTTGCTCACTTTATAGATGATGAAATTGAAGCAAATGGGGTTAAGTGACTTGCCCAGGGTCACATGATTAGTGTCTGAGGCCACATTTGAACTTAAGAAGGTGAATTTTTCTGACTCTAGATCTGACACTATATCTACTTTGCCATCTAGCCGCTCCCCATAATATTATATATATATATATTATATACATATATATAATATATATACATATATATATATATTCATCATAAGTTACATAAAGAGTAACAAATTATATGACCATTATAATTTAAATGATGTACATCATATCAGATCATCATTTGTCATCATGTATTATAAAGCAGGTTTAAAGTACTAATGCCAATAATTAATAATTAATAAATCCTCATCAATAATCAATTCATTTATATGAATTTATCACTTCATTTGATATCAGCATGTTATATTGGAGATGGTTTGGGGTATATTGGAGTATATTATATACTCCCTCTGAAACTTACTAGTTATATGGTCATAGAGAAAGCCTCTGATCCCTCATCAATGAAGCAGCAATAGTATACTCATAGTATCCACACAGTTTTGTTGCAAGAGGTAGGAATTGCCTCCATGCCAGCTAATACTATGGCTACTATTAAAGGACGATGATCACTTTACTCATGACATGATGTTTCTTATTGCTTTTGAGTGCACAGAGAAAGCAATCCTGCTAAGCACTGGACCACTGAAGCCTTACTCCATTGCCTCAAACTGGCGTGGAGGTACCTTTGGCATCCTGAATGATTATGCTAATAGAACAAAAGTTCTGGCTGGCTCCAAGGACAATCTGAATAACAAACTTTGCTGTCAGGACTTGAGATTGAAAAATAAAAGAGCAATGTGGATTTCATTTGGCACAGAGAGCTTTCAACATTCCCAGACCAATTCCTGAAACAGATGCACCAAACCTTTGGAGGTCACAATGTTCTCCTGTGTCCTGTAGGGACTACTATAATATGTGGAGATTCAAAATGGAAGCTGACCTAATAAGTGATGAGAGATTCATGGTGGGTATCAAGTAGGTTGCAGCTTATTACCACTGATGACTCCAGTGAAAGGAGGGCCATAAAATAGAGCATCAAGGAAAAGTACAATTGGAAAAGGAGGTGGGTCATTTTTGTGAGAATAGATTGATAACTCTAGTGTTGCATTGGTATCTATTAAATGTGAAAAGACCTACAACAAGGACTTATGCATTGGTTAGATATTCTTGAGTATTTATGGGAAACCATGGGCAACAAATGCAGGATGAAAAAATGCTGATTGCTGTAGTGAGATACGAGTTTTGAATCAGCATCTTTGGAAGGAATACCCATATTAGTAAGATCACAGTTTCACGAGAGTCCCTCACAATAGAGAAGTCACAAATATCATTCAACTCTGAGGTATCCTGGAGGCATGGAGTTGACAGAGGATTCTCAGAGTGATCTATCACAGGATGTAACCTATAGAATGACCTATTTTGTTCCAGTTGTGTCACCATTTGAGGTTTTCCATGCAAAATGCTCAGGATGGAGACAGATACACAATTAATTAAGAGGCTTGCTGGTATAATACAATGATCTCCTTCTGGACTTAGAGTTAGAAGACCTGACTTTTTGGATCTTGGCTGTTATGATTACTAGCAATGTGACCTTTTCATTTAGTCATAAAATGAATTTTTAATATTAAAAGCTTTAATTAATTATTGTTAAGCAATTATTGAGCCCTGTGTGCAAGCTACTATGCTTGTTTATGGAGTTACAAAGGAAAATAAAAAACAGAACAAAATGAAATTCCTTGCCTTCAAGGGCTTATGTTCTACTGCTAGAAAATAACACGTACACAGATAAATTAACATGAAATATAATGCAGGCTTCTACTTATTGAATTGCTGAATCTTAGTTTCTAGATGTATAAAATAAGGACAATAATATTAATACCATCTAATTTGTAGAATAATTATGAAGAGAATCCTTTGTAAACTTAAGGTATCCTAGGAATAGAAACTAATTATAATTAAGATATGGCTCTTTTCCTCCCTCATAGAAGTTAGCAAATAGGAGAGGAAGTCTATTTAAGTAAAATGGTAGAAAAAGAAATGAATTACTCATTGAATGAAGGGAATCACCTTGGATCCTCACTCTGGGGTGCTTCAAAGAGGTCATGGGAATAGACATTGTAAGTTGGTGAACATCTGGTATAATTGTCTGTTTAAGAATCAAAAATGGCTTCACTATTGTTGAGATAGCACAATATAAGGTTCTTTTTTTTTTTTTTTAAGCTTCACCTGTCAACACCTTTGAAAGCTTCTCTGTGTTGAATGTGTGAGGAAATTACAATAACACAAGCCTCAATAGAGCAGCCTGAAAACAATAACTGAAGTCCCCAATGGTGAATTCAATGTAGAGGTCAACATCTAGCTAACTCCACATGTAATAACAAAGCTATTTTTATCATCACTATCTTTATCATTTTCAACATCACTACCTCTGCTAATATCACATATCATCTCCCATGTTTTACTAGCAAAGCACTCCAGCCACAGAAACCCAGAGAGGTAGGTAATAAACCTTCCTATTTCCATGTAAAAATGAGAATACGGAAGCTCTCATTAGGTACCCATTTTTGAAGCTTATATTACAACCCAGGTCAAAATTTTCTAAACAATAAAGTTGTATTTTTTTAATAAGCAAGTATATAATAGGCATATAATATACCTAAGAGAAGTGTCAGGTTAGAATTCAGTGGGAGTCAGGCAACTGAAATTCTATTTTTGGAAAAACCACTGTTTAAGAAAGGATTGGAGTTGGAGGCTGGAGCCACTGAATGTAGAAAGGTTTATGCATTGTTGAAAGTGATGGCCAATAGGAAGCAACTTGCATCTGTCAGTCAGACAGGGTTAATAGGTGTGAAATGGCAGGGGTGGATGAGACTGCAAAAACTGCTGCTATTACCCCTAGAAGCCAGGAATTGGAGCATAGTTAGAATTGTCTCTATGAAAAATCAAAAAAACAGTTTCATATTTTTTGACAGAAACACATCAGACATTTTTTTTAAAACTTCAACTATTAAGACTTTTGAAATCTGTCTTGATAGCAGGAGGAAGACATTTTTGAAACCTTTTACATTTACTTCTATAGGGTAAAACCCCATTTGCCTCAAAGTAGTTCCTTATATACTTTACAAAATAGAATTTTTTTAAAAAAACCTTCAAGTTTAGAGAACTTTTTGGATAGTCTTCCCTATATGGAAAGCATGTATTCTAAACCAGAGAAAGAACATAGAATTTCATATTGAGGTAATTGCACTATGACTAATAACAACTCATCTTCCTACTGATGGAAATTTTCAAATTAAAAAAAAAAAAAACCTGTTTTGAGGTGCTTTGGCTAAACAACATCCTATAGTAGGGACTTATTCTCTATTTGCATGTTTATTTATTGAAATACTTTTTGGATATTGAACTGACCTAATTTACAAAGATGTGACACTATCTTCCTTTTTAGCTGAGCAGAAGTAGCTTTAAATGCTAGCAAGAGCCATCTCTAATTCTCCCAATCCCCCTGCCTCCAATTCACATATCTTTTATTTGCTTTAGGACTAAAAGATGAGGAGGTAGGTTTAGGTTTGCCATTTATCAGTTTCAAGGCCAGATGGCTGTCACTAGGGTCTGGAGTGGCCAGCATTCATTCATTATAGCCTTAGCTGCAACAGATTTCATTGACTCACCTGCTGCTGAGTTGCTTTTGACTATAACCCCCACCCCTCTCCTTAAACTCCTGTTCTTTTATTATTTCCTTGGCACCTCTGCCATTTTGTTGAGGGTTATCTGAGACTAAGAATGATGTGAGATGTGAGGAAATTGGATCTGAGTCTGTTTACTGTCCCAGCACACATACCACAAATCTTCTCAACCTGGCAAGCCCGGCCTAATAGTCTGTGTTTCGAGGTCAGACAGGAGGACTTTAACTCTGTAGTGTCCAGTCAAACCAAGAGGAAGTAAAAACTTAAGGGCCTTGGTATTCATGGAACAGATTCTGGAAAAGGGCTGTAGATATAATCTATCCAGAGTTCTTAGTATGGCATATATAAATTTTATTTTATAGTTTGGATAAATTACTTCATTATAATTGGCTATTATAATCCTACTTATTTTATTTTATGCACATAAAGCCATTTTTCTGAAGTTCTTGGACATTACAGGCTGCCAAAGGGGTCTGTCTGTCTGTCTGTTTCTCTTTCTCTCTGTAACTCACCCCCCACCCCAACATGATTAAAAATCCTTGATCTAGACAACATAATCATTTTACTTATAAGGAAATTGAGGCCCTGAGCAGTAAAGGGATTTGTCCATGGTCATATAGCTTGTAAAGGATGCAACACAATGGAAAAGGTGATAAATTTGAAATTAAAAGACCCAGATTTAAATCCCAGTCTGGCCACTTATTATCGGTGTGACTTTGCTCAATTCACTGTTTCTCCTTGACTCCAATTTCTTTAAATATGAAGGTGCTGGGTTAGGTGGCTCTTGCTGTGGCCCTATTATGGTGGTCAATAGAGCTGAGATATGAGCCCAAATGTGATTCTACACCCAGCATACCTGACATGTCATTACTCTGTTCTGTATTTTTTGAACATGCAACTGTGCCTTCCTTCTCTATGTCTGGGACCCAAAGCAAGCTCAAATTCCTAAAGTGAAAGAAAAAAATTTCTAGAAGAGTTTGATCTCTGGAAAATTTTAATTGGGTAACTCACTGAGACTCAGATTTTTCTATTGGCAAAAAGGAATTATAATTGTTGAACTAATTATGTAAGGGAAGTGCTTTTTAAATGTTAAACTATATAATGAATGCAAGCTATGCTTATTGTTACATCCAAAACCATTCTTAAAAAAAAAAAAAAAAACTGACATGTTTGGAATACCCCCTCCTCTAACCTCTGCATCTTAGAATTCCTTGTTTCCTTCAAAGTTCAAGGGTCTCAGTACACATCACATACCACCACCAGGACCCCAGCTCAGCACAAGATAAGCTGCCAGATTCCTATACCCTCCAGCAGTACCAGTCACCCCCCACATCCCCCACAATATCCTCCTAGGGCAGCACCAGATATGAGGTTCCCCATGGGCTTCAGGACAGCATCAGTTCAGCATCAGGTAAACAGAGCCTGTAGCCACTGATACAAAAATCCTAAAACAATACTCCTTTCAACCAGAGATCAAATTTAAAAGAAAGGGGAAAAGGCCAAAAAAATTAACAAAACAAAAATAATAACAAAAAGAATCTGACCATAGAGAGCTCTTATAGTGTCAGTGAAAACCAAGACAAACTGTGAAGAGTACAATGTCAAAATACCTTTGAGTAAAAGCCCAAAGAAAAATGTGAAGGGGTGTCAAGCTCAGAAAAAATTGATGGAAGAACTCAAAAAGAGCTTTAAAAATCACATAAGAGAGGTAGAATAAAATTGGGAAAAGAATTGAGAGTGATGCAAGAAAATTATGAAGAGCTGACAGTTTAGAAAAAGAAATCAATTGTTTAAAAGGTACAATTGTCCAAATGGAAGAAGTATAAAAGCTAACTCCTTAACTTAAACAACTCCTTAAAAGTTAGAATTGGGCAAGTGGAAAGTAATGACTCTATGAAACATCAAGAATCAATTAAATACATTTAAAAGAATGAAAACAAGGGAAGAAAATGTAAAATACCTCATTGGAAAAAAAATTGTGGAAAACAGATCCAGAAGAGACAAGGTCAGAACACTGAACTATCTGAATATCATAATCAAACAGAAGACTTAGCATCTTTTAAAAAGTTATCTAAAAAAACTGCTTTGATATCCTGAAATCAGAAGGAAAATAGACATTGAAAATCCACCAATCACCTCAGGAAAGAGATCCCAAAACAAAGTCTCCAAGCAACATAATAGCCAAATTCCAAAAGTATTCCATCAAGGAAAACTATCAAGTCAAGAAAAAGTACTACAAGTGGCCATAAAGAAACAATTGAAATATTGGGAAGTCAGAATCAGAATTACATAGGATTTGGGAGTTGCAACCATTAAAGAATTTGAGCGAATGGAACATAATATCTTGGAAGACAAAAGAGCTAGAACTGCAACTAAGGATCATCTGCTTGGCAAAATGAAGCATAATACTTTAAAGGAAAAAAAAAAGGCTTTTCAGTAAAATAGAAGGATTTCAAGCTTTCATAAGGAGAAGACCAGAACAAACACACACAAAAAAAATAATAATAATGACCTCCAGTATCAAGAATTAAGAGAACTATCCACTATCAAGACCTAAGAGCACATGTAAAAAGAGAAAGAAAATTTAAGGGATTTGAAGATGATACTTGTCATTCTTAAAAACTGGTTCACTAATATACATGGACAGAAGGTATAGCTGCAAAGTAAATTTGAGATGATGAATAAAAAATTAAGGGATGAGACAAAGGGGTAACTGAGTGCAAAAGGAAAGGTGTAAATTATTTCGCCCAAAGAAGACAGGAAAGACCTATTACAATGGAGGGGAAGATGAGATAATAAGTGATGTATATCACTTGAATCTTAGTCTTTTCAGTATTGGCTCAAAGAGGGAATAATATACATAATCAGTTAACTATATAAATCTATCTTACCTGACAGGGAAATGAGAGGAAAAGGTTAAGTCTTGGGGAAGAGATGACAAAAGAGAGTTCAGATCAGGGGACATAGAAGAGAGAAGCAAAACACTGGTGAGGAGGAAGAAGATGAAAGGAAAGAGAGAACAAATGGAGAAGGAATAGGATGAAGGAAAATACATTCACATACCACAGTCTGTTTAGCATTGATGGGCATTACCTCAATTTCCAAAAATTTGCCACCAAGAAAAGGGTTGCTATAAATATTTTTGCACATAGGTCTTTTTTGCTTTTATATGTTCTTTTTGAGACAAAGACTTAGTAGTGGTATAATTAGATCAAAGGATATGCACCATTTGGGCTTTTGCCTTTGAACCTACTCCAAATTGCTCTCTAGAATCACTTTCCTTTTCTGTCATATTAGTCAATCTAATCTAATAGAAGTAAAATATCTCAGATTTGTTTTAATTTTCATTTATCTAATCAAGAGTGATTTAGAGCACTTCTTATGCCTATAAATAGCTTTGACATCATTACCTGAAAATTGCTTGTTCATATACTTTGACCATTTATTAATTGGTCAAATATATATATATATATATATATATATATATATATATATATATATATATCTATAAATCAGTCTTTATTAGAGATATTTGATGCAAAAAAAGTTTTCCAACTTTCTGCTTTCCTTCCTATCTTGGTTGCATTAGTTTTGTTTGTACAAAAGCTTTTTAATTTAATATAATCAAGATTATCTATGTTACTTTTTGTAATATTCTCCATCTCCCATTTGGTCATGAATTGCTCCCCTCCTCTTATAGGTAGACCATTCCTTGCTCTTCTAATTTGATTATGGTGTTATCCTTTAAGAATAAGGATGTGTATCACTTAGTACATATATATTTAGTACTGATATTGCTTCATTGTCTATGGTTTTTTTTTTTTTTTTGCTTTTTTTTTTAACAACTCATAGTTTCCTTCCTTATTTAATTAGGTTTATCTTTGCTTTTTCTTTGTCTGAGATAAAGATATAATAAAAATAATAAATGTAAACTATATAAAATCATATATATATATATATATATATATATATATATATGTTTTACACATATAAAATGAAAATAATAAAGCATAATAAATTTTGATCTGGCCCTTTACTTTTACTTTGTGTTTGTGTGAGTGTGTATATCTCCATTTCTTGTGTTTCTTGTAAACAACGTATTGTAGGATTCTGGGTTTTGATTCATTCTCCTATCCATTTTCATTTTATGGGAGAGTTTATCACTTTCACATTCACATTCACAGTTGTGATTATTACCTGTGTATTTCCCTCTATCCTATTCTTTTCTATACTTTTAAAGATATACCAGCAAAGTTTTAACTGGAAGGGAGGTGGAGTTAAGAAAGTGAATGTGGTAGAGCTAGAGGGAATATAATACACAGACAGGCTGGGGAGTGAAACCACATGAAATGATCAACTACTCATTTTCATGAATACCTGTTATTGAGTTTTCAGAAAGCATAAATAAAATCCAGAAACACAAATGATTGCTTTGTAATGAAAACATAAACATGTGCTTGGGTTTGTCATAATTAGCCAGCAGCCCAACCCAGAAAATATAGTACCCTCTGACTATGAATGGATTATAATGAGTGGTTTCTTAGTGGAAGTGACAGTGTCCGTTCATACTTTTGTGAATAATGATTGAAGGTCTGAATGTCAGAAAAAGAAAAAGAGAGAGAAAATGGAAAAGGAATTAAATGTAGGGAACAGATATTAGGGGAAAAAATCAGAAAATATAAAATGAATGCCTGGGATAACTTTCCATCAATGAGACCTCTGTTTTCATTTAATAAACATCCAGAAGGGGACAGCCAGGATGAAAAAGGGCTTCAAGTTCATGTCATATGAGGACTTGGTTAAAAGGAAATGGAGATGTTTAATCTGGAGACAAGAAGGCTTAACAGGGTCATGATAGTCACCTTTCTCATGGAAGAAGGGTTAGCTTTGTTCTGCTTAATCCTAGAGGGCAGAAGTAGGAAAAAAAGAGGAAAATCTGGAAGCTGTGAATTCTACCTTCTTGGAGGTCTTCAAGCAATGTCTAGACAGATGTTTTAGCTGGAATCCTTTTTCACATATGGGTTGATCTAGTTGGCCAATGAGGTCTGTTCCAATTCTGAAATCCCATCATTCATATTTAAATCTAAATGTTTCTCATTTAAGATAGGAACAAGTCTTCCAGGGGTTAACCAAGCATTTGGCCAAAGATCTCTGCGTTAACCTCATGAGGTCTTGTCATTTTTTAGAGATGAAGGAAGGAGGAACATGGATTAGTTGTTTCTGGAAATGTACTTAGTAACTTGATACCATATGCAAAAAGTAGCAGAAAGAACACTGGTAGAGTGGGAGAAACTTGGTTGAAATCTTGGCTATTTTATTTATTAGCCATATGACCTCAGGCAAGTTACTTCTTTAGGGTCCTTATTTTTTCTTCTAAACAAGAGTGAATTTAGAAAAGAAACATTTTGTAAAGCATCTGCTATATGCCAGGCACAGTGCTAAGTGCTTTAGAAATATCTCATTTGAGACTTACAACAACCCTTTGAGACAGATGCTATTATTATCCCTATTTTACATTTGGGGAAACTGAGCTTAAGTGACTCGCTCAGGAGCATACAACTAGTAAATATTTAGGACTGAATTTCAGTTTAGGTCTTCTTGATTCCTAGTGCCCTAATCACTATCACCTAAGCTCTCTATAGACAGATCTTTAAGGTCTCTTTCAGTTCTAATTTTTAAGCTTTAAATAAAAAAAAAAAAACATAATTTAATAAATGACAACTACATGCACAGGAATATTAGGCATTAAGGATTAAAAAAAAGACAAAAAAAATACAATAGTGCTTGCCCTCAGAGAGCTTACTGGAGAATTTCATATGAATTTTTCTGACCTGCATTGGGGAAGACTCAAATCTATTCATATATCCAAATGACAGCATGTAAAGTTCGTATGAATAAGGATTTCTTTCTATCAACTATATTAAGTCTAACACTACAATTTCAACTAGATTTAAAATTTCACATTCATTACTATAAGGAACTGAATCAGATGTGTAGAGACCTGTTTAAAAAAAATATCTGCCTAACCTCAAGGTGTTTATAATGTAGTAGAAGTCAAATATCTCAAAAATTGAGTTGGTTTTCCCTATTTTTTAGATAACCCAAATATGCAAGCATTAGGGAGTTAATATGGTACAGTAGAAAGGCCTGTAGATTTGAAAGATCTATATTCAAAACTTAATTGTGCCACTTAATTTCCTATAACCTGAAAGCAACCATTTTAAACCTACTGTTCATCAGTTTCTTTATATGTGAAATCAGAAGATTGGGCTAGAGGAACTCTAAGGGCTCTTCTGGATCTAAATCAATACTTTCTGAATTAAAACTATAAATGTTCAGAGTCTTAACTAGCAAGCTTCTTCTTCATTCAAAATTGCTTAATTTATCTAACATTCTAGTATGGAACTGCTCTTTAACTTTGTTTCCAGAAAAGGTTTCTTTTTTTTGAGAAACTGCCAACATCCAAGACTTAGTGAGACAGGAATAATTTACTAAACAGACCCATAAAATTCTAATTGACTTCAGAGAAGACCAAATTGAAAGGATGAGGACTATATCATCATTTTTTTGTGTGTGTGCCACCCTAAAGCAACCCATTCTAGTTTCCTTAAATATAAATTAAACATAAAGAAAACAATAGATTTATTTTAGGTTTTTTTTTAAAGAAGTAATTCGATTTATGGGTAAATCCATGTTTCCAAATCGAAGTACATTGTTTGTGTTTTCCAACTGTACTGAGCTATTTCATTGTTCCCTGGATACCAAGTCTTGCCATTCTTAGCATGGATTAGAGAAAGCAGATGAGATTAGAGGAGACAGGTAAGTGGCCAATTATTGTACTGTAGAAGCTCCATTGCTCATTTGAAGGTGCATAGAGAGGAGAATATGAGAGGAGAGGACTTAAAGGTGTAATAGGACCCTTGCTTTAGAAGCCAGAGTGAAGTTTTATTCCTTCTGCATTAACTACAAATGATGGGCATTTTACACTTTAACCAGGCATCCCAAAAACTCAAATAAGAAACTATGATGGAGCATACTCTCACCCTTCAACTACAGAGACACAATTGTATGACAATGATTAAAAATAAATAAATAAATAGATTTCTGAAAAGATCCATACCATGGAATAAATAGAACAGTTCTAATATTGTTTTTGACAATGCTTCAGGTCATTGCTCTAGGTTTTCCTAGTATCTGTTTAAAGAGTCAATATTTGAGAAGGAAAAAAAAATCGATTCTTTACTTAGAATTGTTGTTCTGCTTTCTTCTTCTCTCTCTGGTTGTTCTCTTTCCTTCTTCTATCTGTAAAAGGTGACAACATTCTGGATTCTTTAAGAGCCCACATATGGTTAATGATGATAATTCACATTTGCATAATGCTTTAAGGTCACAAAGCATAGTCCTTACAATGGCACTGAGGATTTTAGATTGTGTTCAGTTGTAGGTGCCACATTTAATAATAATGAGGAAAGTAGAAATCATACCATATGTGGAATTGGAAAAATAATGAAAGATGTAGAAGAGACATGGTGTGGTAAAAAGAGCATTGGATTAGGGATAGGGAAAGGAGTAAGCATTTATTAAGCTCCAGGTAGCAAAATGGATAGAGCACTGGACTTGGGATGAGGAAGACTGATCTTCATGAGTACATATCTAGCCTCAGCTACTTACTAGCTGTATGACCCTGGGCAAATCACTTCACCCTGTTTGCCTGTAAAAGTGAACTGGAGAAAGAAATGGAAAACCTCTCCAGTACCTCTGCCAAGAAAACCCCAAATTATGATCATACAGAGTCAGACATCGTTGAAATAACTGAACAATGTCAGGCATTTTACTCAGCACTTTATAAATATTAGCTCATATAATAAACCTAGTATATAGGTGTTATTATGATCCTGATTTTATAGTTGAGGAAATTGAGGCAACTGGACTATAAGTGGTTTGCCCAGGATTACAGAACTATGAAGAACCCAAGACTGGATTTGAATTCATCATCCTAACTCCAGGTCCAGCATTCTATTCACTGAGCCAAGTAGCTGCCCTAATGCCACCTAGATGTTCCAGGAAAACTTGTATGTATAACTTAATGACCCTGAACAAACCACTTAAAATTCCCAAACTGGGATAATAATAGCTAGCATTTACATAGCTCATTACAATTTTCTAAATGCATTGTCTTCTCATTTAATCTTCACAACTCTATAAGGTAGGTAGTATATTCCTATTTTACAGATGGCTTAGTGATGGAGGCAGAATTTGAACTCAGAGTTTTCTGACTCCAAATCCAACACTTATCCACTGTACTACCCCTGTGATGAACCCTGTACTACTTATGTAACAGTTATGTGTGAGGACCAAGTACGATAATTCATTCAAAAACCCTGTGCAAATTTTAAGCCATAGAATAAATGTCAAATATTATTAATATTCAATTATTTGAAGGGCTGGCATGCGAACATTATTAGAGTGATTCTGCTTAGCCAGAAGGCATTCTTAGGAGTAATAGATGGAAGTTGGAGAGAGGCAGGACATAAGAACATGCTTCCTAGCAATTTAGAGTTATTGAAAAGTAGAATGAGATGTCTTGGAAGGCGGTGCATTTCCCCGAGTAAAACCTCTTTGAGTGAATGTTGAATGACTGGTAGTCAGGTGTGTTGGAGAGGCAATTCCTCATTTCATATAGATTGAGGTAAATACTTTCCAAGCTTCCATCTCTAAGATTCTATGATCCTCATTGATGACTCAAATTGGCAGAGTCCTGACCCCAAAAATCACTATGCATTTAGAAAGAACTATGTTTCCTATTTAATTTTCTGTGTCTATGTTGTAACCTGCTTCTCTTCTGGTAGAATGTAGAGATAGTTTCATTTTTATCTTCATATGTTTAGTTGTTATTTTTCAGTCTTTTCAATCAGGTCCATCTCTTCATGACCCAATTTATGGTTATCTTGGCAAAGGTAATGCCATTTCCTTCACCAGCTCATTTGACAGATGAGGAAACTGTGACAGACAGGGTTAAGTGAATTATCCATGGTCACACGAATAGCAAGTGCCTGAGATCAGTCAGGTCTTCCTTATTTCAGGCCCAGCACTTGATCCACTGTGTCACTTAGCTGCCCAGTGCCCGCCTACTCCAAAGCCTGGCACATAGTTTTAGGTGCTTAATAAGTACTTGTTGAAGGTTGAATAAGTGGATTAAAAAAAAATCCTTACTTTATAATTAAAGAAACTGGTTTTGTACAAACAAAGCTAACCAAGCTAAGATTAAAAGGAAAATTATTAATTGGGGAAAATATCTTTGTAAGCACATTATTCTAACAAAGGTCTCATTTTCAAGATATATAAAGCAATGATTCAAATTTATAAGAATACAAATTATTGATATCTCAATGAATGGTCTAAGGATATCCTAGGTGACTCAATGGATAGATTGCTGAACCTGAACTCAGGTTCAAATTCAGCCTCATCTACTGTGTAGCTGTGTGATCCTGGACAAGTCACATAACCTCTGTCTGCCAAAGTATCCTCTTCTATAAAATGTGAAAAATAATAGCATTTGCCTCCCGGGATTCTGGTGGGAATAAAATGAGATAATATTTATAAAGTACTTTGCAATCCTCAAAGTACTATAAATATCAGCTATTATTATTATTATTATTATTATCATTAAAAACAGACGATCTACAGCCTATGAAAAATGCTCCAAATTATTAGTTATTAGAGAAATACAAATTAAAGTTATTCTGTGACTCCATCTGACATCTACCAGATTGAAAAAGAGGACAAAAAAGAGAAAACTGTAAATGCTGGAGGAGCTGTGGGGAAATAGGCACATTGGAACAATGTATCAAAATTTACTAAATTATTGATAGTCTTTGACTCAGTTACAAAGAAGTCAAAAAGAGAAAGGAGATTATACACACACACATTACACAATTATACATTTGTATTCACATTTTAGATACATTATATATATTCATTTATACATATATGTAATATATACATATGTATTATATGTACACATTATATATTTTTATATACATATGTGCACTGTATATATATATATATATATATATATATATACACACACATATATACAATACATGTTATGCATTTATACACATATATACTTTGTAATTGCCCAGTGAGAGGATCTGTATTGCTTGACTATGCATTTTGTTATAAGGAATTTGTTTTTTTCTTTTCTTTTTTTTCTTTTCTTCTTTTCCCTCAATACAGTAGAAAGCGGCAAGGAGAGAAAATAATTTCTGTTAATGAAAGCATGTTTAAAAACACAGATGTGGAATGTTACATACATTTTTAGATGAGGTCATTATATAGTTAGTTTTGTTTGTTTTACTTAAAGCTCTCACAGAATGGGGGTCATCTGGAAGTATTTATAATGTAAAGACAATATTTAATTAAAACAAAAAAATTGGAGGAAAAAAGAAATGAAGTCATAGAGGGGAAGTGATTTTCCTAATTTCCCCACAGTTTGAGTTGGGGATTCCACTCAGGTTTTATGAATCTGAGTTCAGGTCTTTTTCTTTTCCCCCTCCCACTACACTACGCCACTTAAAGGATTAATGGACTCTTTAGGTGGGGCTTCACAGTCTAGTAATCGTGTTCATTTTAATTGGACAAAAAACACAGAGCTCTCTAAGTACTGCTCTTTATAAAAGCCATCATCAGTTCTTCTCTCTATCAGCTAACCAGCAGGGGCTATATTCACATAGTGGTTTAGACAGAAGCTGTGATACCAAGTTAGGAAGCTCACTCCCACGAGTCAGCTTACCTCTCTTGGCCAACAGTAGCCTGTCAGGATTTCACTGTCCTAGGCACACTGTGATAACCTCTTCTGCTTTCATTCTCATCCTTACTAACTCAATCAGTGTCCCCTGAAGTTTCCTGTGAAAAAAGCAGCTGAGGTGTAGTAAAATAATTACTAAATCTGGAGTCCAGTTGTTAGGTTTTCAATCCCACTTATGCCATTTATTATCAATGTAAACTTAAGGAAATTCACTTAACCTCCTGAGGTTTCAGTTTTCTCATATGTAAAATGGGGGCCAGATGATTGCTAGGATATTTTTCTAATTGTAGAACAGGGGTTCACGTTTTCTCAAGTGTGTGTGTGTGTGTGTGTGTGTGTGTGTGTTTGTGAGACAGAGAGAGAATCATAACAGCTAGAAAAGTTGATGTACCCCTTCCCAGAATAACTAACAAAAATAGTAATTGAAAAAAATACTCAATTTTTTTCAGCTAGAGGTTAGAAAAAAACAAAGATTTTTTTTTTTCTCCCTCATGTATATTTAGAGATCCCTCTGCAATCTATCCATAGATCCCCTGGGGTAGAGAGGGAGAGTTGTGGACTCCAGATCTTAAGAAGCCCTACTATGGATCTATGATTCAATGATCTGTTAGGTGGAATTTTCACTCTGACATTTTACATCGCTTGAGCTACCCCCTAATACACAGCTCCCTGTGTATAACCTGTTTATTGAAATAAAACTTCCTGGCCAGACCATGTACAGCAGGGTGGGAGTCTCTACCATAAAACACCACTGGCTTTCAGCTCCTCACCTCTTAGACCTTTCAGAAAAGGCAGCCGCCATTCAGCAACCCATCAGTGCCCTGGTTCACCATCTTTCTGCATAAGAGTGTGCAATGTATCTGGGTAGCCTTCTCCCTAAGCCAAGTTTCATTGAAATCAATGATACAAGCATCCTATTCATTGCCCAGGGTATAAGTGTGCAACGTGACATGCTACCCTGCCAAGCCTGCTTACAGAACAAAGCTCTCATCACATAAAACTGCATTACATCACATAAAACTGCATTATTCTTCTCGGGAAGTAGCTTTTTATGTAATATGGTGATCAATTATGGCTTAATATTTACTTGTGCATTTTTATTATCAAATCGTATAAAGTCCTTTAAAAATAAATAATAGAAAACCTTTTTGCTTCATTCTGAAGTTTGTCTGGGGCAGGGGGAGGGGGAGAAAGAACACTGTTTGGGAATATTGGATTCTAGCCCTGGCTCTGTCACTAGTTTGGTTATAATGGGTAAGCCACTTAAGGTCTATGAGTCTCAGTTTCTTCAACTGTAAAGTGAAGGAGAGTTAACCGACAAAGAGGAAGCTCTGATTCTGGAGTTAGGGGCCCTGGCTTCAAACCCTAGCTTCAGGTTTGTTATCTGGGTCATCATGGCTCAGTCACTTGACCCCTAGGTCCCTTTACTGTAATCATAGGGTTGGCTTAGGAGACTTAGGAGGTACTTTATAACTATAAACCTTTGATACTAACTTACTTCAAATGTACCACTGGGTAAAGGGGGAATATTTTTCCTGAAGATTATACCTTTACTGAGTTATATCACTCAGCAATTAGAGTCGATACCTTTCTGTGTTTTTGTCAACATCTTATCCAGAGTTCAGGTTATACTTTGTCTTTGAATTTCCCTTATCTCTTCTCTCAGAAACAAAGTTTATTTTGAGGAAAGCTTTGCAGGTGAAAAGGGTGTGTAGAAATGCTAAAAGGGGAGGTGAAAATGGATCCAAAGAAAATATGCTATGACATAACATTAATTATATTGCAATTTATTTGCTGCCTCATAAAAATCTGGATGTCTTATTGTAGCAAAAAGGTGCCCCTGGGTGCTCAGTCTTGTGCCAGAGGAACACAAGCTCTAGCAGGTGCTGCCAGGCTAAAAAACAATCTGAGTTTCTGCTTAATGAAAGTTCAGAAGGCATATTATTTGATAAAATTTTTTTGGGGGGTGTTGTTTGTTCCTTTTATTTTTTCCTACAGTAATTCATAAAGCCATCTATCCAAGTCTGATTTTATATTTACTATTCTTGTGATGGGGGCACCTAACCTGATAATATGGATCCTTTAATTATTATATTTGTTTTCCCACTACTTCCACCCATATATTAGCTTTCTCTGTTTTTATAAGACACAAGTCAGATCATCGAGGAAGAAAGGACTTTAGAAGGTATTGAGTCCTAACCTCACATTTTATAGCAGAAATTAAAAGCCAACGAGGGAAAATTAGTTATCAGCAGTCAAATTGGGTTTTGAACCCAGAATCTGGATTCAAAAAAAGAGAATTTATTGCCTTGTCTAATGGAAACCTGTGGTAATGAATCTTTTGACAAAACACATATAATTTGTTTTCTATTTAACAATACTTGAAGAAAGCTATCACATTCTACTTGAATCTTCTCTTCTGCAGATAAAATATTTCTAGTGCCTTACCCTGATCCTCATGTGGCACGGACTTGAGGATTCTGACTTTTGGATGGTATAGCCAAAGAAACCACTGAATGATTGCATTGTAAGGTTTTAGTTCTCATAGTGCTGTGGTGGACACAGGTGCCTTGATGCAAGGTAAGAGATTCCAAGTATAGGAAATTATTGGCTCATTTCTCTCCCCCTCACCCCCACTTATGATCCATCTTGTTTAGCTGCATTTCAGTCAAAAAGAAAGGGAATTGTTGGTGATGATCAAGTGTATAGCTCTTTGGAGTCAGAGTTGGGTCAAGATGACTTCTAATAAACATGTGTTTTTGGATGGCTTGGTACAATCTCCCTTGATAAGATACTGCATACATGACCATAATATCCAATGCTATTTTGATTCAGTCAAACTGAGACCTGGCTTAAAAAGGCCAGGGTCTCCCCCTGCATCCAGGGCCATCTCCAGTCATGCTGATCTGTATCTGGCCACTGGACCCTGATGGCTCTGGAGGGGAAAGTGATGCTGGTTACTTTGCACAGCCCTCCCTCAAGTCCAGTTCACTTGTAAATTATTATATCACTCCCTGATGTTATGATCATTTTAAAGAGGGACAAACAATAATCCAGTGCTATATCTATCTTTTTTTTTCCTTCTTTCCCTACCTCAAGCCCCAACAACCTTGGCCAGGAAGAAGAGTTAACAATCTTCATGTTCTTTCTTGCCACCTACAGACCCAATGTCAGGAAGTCTTTAAGTATTGGAATTTATATCTCATCTAAATCCATTTATTATCATTTTCTTCCTCTTTGAATTATTTTGCATTTCTTTGTGTATACTTCAGATGATAGGATTATATATTTAGAGCTACTCAAAGATCTTTTCTCCTTCCAGTTTATATCACAGTATATAGTTCCTGGATGCTGTGCTCTACTAGCACTAGAATCATTTTTTTTCTTCCTTTTTTAAGGAATTCAGTTTCTGGCTCATAATCTTCTCCTCTACCCCCTACTTTTACTTTTATATTTGGGCAAGCTGATGTACTCTCAAATAACCTTGTTTCTCATAAACCACCACATCTCCCATGCTCCAGCCTAGCCACATACAAGCATGCTCATACACTTGATCTCATTATTATCCACAAGGATTTTATTTCCTTGGGGGGGGGGGGGGGGGGGGGGTTGGGGTTAAATGACTTGCCCAGGATCACAAGCTAGTAAATATTAAGTGCCCGAGGTCAGATTTGAACTCAGCTCCTCCTGACTTCAGGGCTGCTACTCTATCCCCTTCACCATCTAGCTGCTCCAACAATTTTAGTTCCTTAATGCATACTTCTGAAATTCCTCTGACCTTTGATCCCTCCTAAATCTCATTCACATAGACCTTACCATAATCTCCAGTCACTGTGTTCTTTCTTTCTTTCCCAGATCATTCATGATGCCCCAGTGCTGGCCTGGCTCCATTTTCTTCCCTTACAAATCTCTACCTTAGGAGTTGATCCAGCCATTCTGGAGAGCAATTTGGAACTATTTCCAAGGCCTATCAAACTGTGCATACCCTTTGATCCATCAGTGTCTCTATTGGGTACCAGAGATCATAAAAAGGAAAAGGACCCATACGTGCAAAAATGTTTGTAGCAGCCCTTTCTGTAGTGGTAAGAAACTGGAAACTGAGTGGATGCCCATCACTTGGGGAATGGCTGAATAAGTTATGGTATATGAATGTTATAGAATATCATTGTTCTATAAGAAAGATCAGCAGGAGCATTTCAGAAAGGCCTGGGGAAATTTATATGAACTGATGCTAAGTGAAGTATGTAGAACCAAGAGAACATGGTACATATTAACAGCAAGTATTATGTGATGAGCAATTCTATTGGACTTGCCTCTTTTCAACAATGAGGTGATTAAGGCCAGTTCTAATAGCCTTGTGATGGAGAGAGCCATCTGCACCCAGAGAGAGGACTGTGGAAACTGAGTGTGGACCACAACATAGCAATTTCATTCTTTTTGTTGTTGTTTGCTTGGATTTTGTTTTCTTTTTCATTTCGTTTCCTTCTTGATCTGTTTTTTCTTGTGCAGCATGATAATTGTGGAAATATGTATAGAATTGCACATGTTTAACATATACTGGATTACTTGCCTCTAAGGGAAGGAAGGGAGAAAAAAATTTGGAACACAAGGTTTTGCAAGGGTGAATGTTGAAAACTATCTATGCATACATTTGAAAATAAAATCCTTTAATAAAAAATAAAAAATAAACCAAATCTCTACCTTAGTGTTATCCAGTTCACTGGTACATTATTTCCCACCTTTGAATTTATTGTCCTGTTGCCAACTCATGCCTTTCCAAATTGCAGTCATGTATGTCACTCCTACCATTTTTCTTCTCCTACTCTAGAGCTGTTAAGCCCTGATGGAGCAAATCAAACAACTACTTTAACTTGGCTCATATAATTACCCAGTCTTAACTGGGCCATCGCTACTGCACAGCAATCCTTGTTTTCTTTTTCCTTCTTTTCTTCCCCCCCCCCCCCTTTCTACAGTAATTAACTTTTTGTTTAATTTTCTGTAGCATCTGTTTCAAGCCTTTTCTGTTCTATAGCCATGTATACCACCCCCTTTCCCCTCATCAGAGGACTTTGTATATTGCACTAAAATAAAAGAGTCCATTGGCTGTGAGCTTCCTGTCCTCCCAAACTCCACATTTCATGTCTCTTCAACATCCCACATTCTCTCTCTCCCTTTATTTCATGTTGGAGAACAAGGTGACCATTTCCTTCCCAATGCTAACTTCTGTATTTGTGTTACTGATCTCATCTTCCAACTCCTCCAAGAGCTTATCCCCCCTATCAGCCTTCTATTTCTCCAACTTTCAACTTCTTTCCTGGCTCCTTCCTTGCACAGCCTATGGATGTGCCAGATATTTATTATCATTAAAAAAAAAAATCTTCATTCAATGCTACTGGTTCCTTTTCATGTTATATCTCTTCCTTTCATAGCCAGTCTCCTAGAAGAAGCTCTCTATATGCATTATCTCAATTTTCTCTCTTCCCACTCATTTCTCAACCCCTTGCAATCTGGCTTTTGTCCTTGCCTAAAACTGCATCCTCCAAAGTAATGAATTATATTTTTCTTGATAAGTTCTCAGGCTTTTTCTCAGATCTCATCCATCTTGACTTCCCTGTAGCATTTGACATTATTGACTATTTCTTCTGCATAATTCTCTATTTCTTCTGCTTTCTTGACATTCCTCTATCATATTTATCCTCCAACTTGTCAAAATGATTCCATTTAATTGTATCTATAGGATCATCATCCATGTCCTACCTCTTAATTAGGGGTATGTTCAAAAGACCCAGAATTGGGCACTCTTTTCTTTCCTTATGGCAGAGATGGCCTAGTTGAGGATGAGTACCTTGCTCATCCCTCTCTCTACGTAACAGAACTAGACCAAGGAATTCACTGTTCTCTGCTTAGACTATTAGGTACTGGACAGATGACTTAATACTAAGGTTTCCTTCACTTTTCAGGGATTGATATTTCAGATCATGATTCTGTGAAAAGTGCACTGGATTTGGAATCAGAGGACTTGAATTAATTTCCCAGTCCTACAATTTGTATGACCTCAGTAACTTCCCTAGGTCTTGGTTGCTCATTGTTAAAATGAGGAGGTAATTTGGGTGATATCCACTATGATTCTATGATCCTATAACCATTGCTTCTCTGAGGGCATCAACTATCTGTTATTATTTGACTCAGCACAGAATCTATAATTTTGAATTACAAGTGGCCTAAGTCAAATCTTCAATCATTATACATATTTCCTGTTTTGTCATGTCCATTTATATCAACCATATCTCCCTCTCCCCTCCCCCAAGTTGTCCTATATGATTTTTTTCTACAATACTGTACCCTCTGGAGCTCTTGTTTTAAGGTTAACAAACTATTATTAAACAAACTATATTAGAAGTGTCTTTACCTCAGAAATGATTTTCAATTGATTTTGTATTTCCTTGTATGTATATATTTGCTTCCTCTCCTCCTACAGAATGTAAGCTCCATGAGAGAAGAATGCATTTTTAAAAAATTTTATACCCCCAGTACCTAATACAGCAACTGTAATATATTACAAAATATACTCTTAATAGTTATTATTAGTTTGGTTATAATGGTTGATCTCATCATCTTCCATGGATTCAGCTATAATTTATACACATAATCATTTTACATCAATTTGTCCAGTCCTCATATCTCTCTCAAAGTCTTGTCCTACTACTCCAAATGCTTGCTGAACATTTCTACTTTTGTGTCCCATAGGGAGCTCAAATTTAGCATGTTTAAAATGTAACCTGTTATATTTCTCCTTTAGTTCACTCCTTTTCCTTGCTTTCCTATTTCTATCAAGGACACCACCAGATTCTTTCTAGTCATTCAGACTTATATTCTAGAAGGTAGTCTCAATTCTTGACTTTCATCATGCTTTGTATCCATTCAATATCCAACTTTTCCTAATTCTAACTGCCCTCCTCAACATCCTCTGTCTATTCACATCACAGCCATTCTGACTAAGATGTCTATCACCTCTTGGTTCAACTATTAAAATAGCTGTTTACCATTTTGTCTTTCTGTATATAATATTTCCCTTCTAATTTATATCCCACATAGTTGCCCAGACGATTTCCTATATCACGGTTAGACCATATTCATCTTCTCTCTTCAAGAAATATCAGTAGCTACTTATTACCTCTAGAATAAAAGACAGACTACTCTGTTTGACATTTAAAGGTCTTTGCCTCTATCTTTCAGGTTGATTACGTTTACTTTCGTCATATACTCTGATTCAGTCAAATTGACTTCTTTTTCATATACAGTTCACCTGCTACCATGGATGGTTACCCTTCATCTTCGCTATGCTTTCCCTCTTTACATTGTCTATGTCATTAGTCTATACATTGTCTATACATTACTATGTCTAATCTTTTTCTAGGTTCATCTTAATTTATACCTCCATAACAATTATTCTCCTGTTTTTCCTATATGTTAAATGTCCCTCAATTAAATCAAATTTTCTTTTACATATAATGTATATTTTCTTATCTATGATCATGCTGTATTTTGCCAGTGAAATGGAAGCTTCTTGAGGGCAGGGACTATTTTGCTTTTATATCTTCAGTTACTACCATAATGATTGGCTCAAAATAGATAGTAAGTGTTTAATGTTTAATTAATTGTTGGCCTTCATCAAACTGGGTTAGAAGGAATGAGGGATTATCCCATAATAGTGGCTTCAGACTGTGAGACTCTTGTTTACTGTTCCTGTCTCAAAACAGCAATATAGCAGTTTGAAAAGAAATTTTTTTTTTTCCCAACAAGAGCCCCTCTAAGTTCTGAGAAGGAGCAAACATCCACTGTGGGAGAAGTAAGAGCACCAGACCCTCAGGTCATATGTCACTCCTTGGGTGTGTTCCTGGAATGTAGTTCCACCTGATTGGATTGAGGGTGGTGGCCTGTCTGGACATATTTCCTTGAGAGGCAGATATAATTTGACTAGATGTTTCACAGGAGGAAACTATGGAACAAATGGGATAATTTGCCAGCTCCTGATTAATTGGAACTTAGTTTCCCAGAGTTCCTTGTTCAACTCCATTGTAGTTTCTGGAAAACAAAACAAAACAAAACTCACCAAGATTATATGGATAAGATAAAGTTATGGCACTGGAAAAAGGAGTCAAATATAGGACAATGGGTGGAGATATTAAGGAAAAGGATAATGGATTCTGTGGAGAATTAGATACTCTCCCTAAATGATTCTGTAGATAAAGATAATCTATTTCTTTCAAAGAAGATAAGTGAAACAATCAAAAGCTCACTTCCAGAAGAGCTAAGAAGGAATGGAAATTACTATCTATATAGAAAGATTGGCTTAAAAAAAGTTCATGAAGAACAGATCAATGGTGAACATGGTTAGACTTAATTGTCTCATTGAGCCAGAAAATGATAATCAGGATTCTGTGACCTCTTATTTAGACCTTGGACAGAATACTGACCAAAGAGAGAACAAACAGCACTTAGTATTCAATTGGGAATAAGGAGAGAAAAGTTAGTCTTTATAGGAATAAAAGCCCTGCTTCTGATATATAATGTCTACATGATTCTGGTCAAGTCAGCTAAATTTAAGTGCACTAGGCAACTCTGCAAAACTCTAAGAAGGTTCTAACTTGCATTTATATGGAAGGTTACTCACTTAGCTATTCTCTATATCAAGGGAAATTACAACTCTACTCCCTATCCTCTGACTGATTTTGGGTAATAAATAATAATTGTGGGGCACTTATAACCAGTTCCTATTTTTACAATTTAATATTTAGACTGTTAAAGCTCTCTTTGAGTATTCTCATGGCCCAAGGGCTTGCAACTGGGGGGAAGTGGTACCAACTCATACCTTACCCATTGGAGTATTTTTGAATACCAAATTTTTGAATAGGATTTTTAACCAACTAGAGGGCAGAATGGCAGAGTGCTATACTTTGAGTAAGCGAGACCCAAGTTCCAATCTTGTTTCAGGTACTTACAAGTAGTAATGATCCTGGGAAAGCCATTTAATATCTGATAGTCTCAGTTTCTTCAACTGTAAAATGGAGATACTGATAACAACTATTTCACTCTGTTTGTGGGATTAACTATTTTTAAGACATTATGCATATCTTCTATGGTTATAGAAATGTTAGCTATGTTTAGCTAGAATCCTGAAATGTAAATGGGCTCTTCTTGGAATCAATATATCTGGAAAATGTTACCTGATGCTTCATCAAGGAGATTCTATATATATACTATCAAGGTTGCTATTTCTGAAAACATTTTATTATATTGAAATGACTCATGGTCTCAAAATATTAGAGTTTGAATGGACCTTCAGAATTATTGAGTCTAATCTGCTCATTTAACAAATGAGAAAACTTCAGAGAAATGAAATGACTTGCCTAAAATCATACAGAGACTTTTCAACAGATGCAGGTCTGCTGATGCTGAGTTTAGTGCTCTATTCTGGAGAGCTGACATTTACACAGCACTTTAAAGTTAGAATTACTTTTCTTATTTGAATTTACCAACAACACAACACCTAGATTCCATAGATACCATTGTCCTATTTTACAGACAAGGGAAGAAAGGCTAAGAAACATGATATGAGTGATCTTCAGGCATCCAGTTAGTGTCAGAGATGACACTTGAACCCCTGACAATAACAATAAAGTCAACCAATCCCTTAACTGAGGGCTTTCAATTCACATGATGTATTGCACATAAGATTCTTGTTTTAATCTACCTCAAATAGCTCTACATACCACATCAAATAAAGACAGTTAGGAAGAGGTAGAAGGGTGTATTACTTGTCTTTTCTCTTTTTAAATCTGGCCATGTAACATAATGTGATGGGAAGAAACAGAAATTGTGTGGTTAATCCAGTTCTTGTGGGCACTCAGTTATTAGTGTTTCATTTTAGCCAGGAGATTCATGAAATTACTTATGTCTCTTTGTGCTTCTGGTTACTTGTGCAGGAAACTGGTTCATCTTGGTTTGGGCTAGAATTGGACTCGGTCTTTACTAGACTGGTTGCTTGACATTCAGTGAATTGAAAGTCAAAGATGGCTTCAACGTGTTCATTTCAGCTTCTGAACATCTACTCTCGGTGAGTTCTGAAATATAAAAAACCATAATGATTGAGGCAGAAATACCCCTGGTCAAACTTTGAGGAGGAAATTCTTCAGAATCTGGAACAAGTAGAATATATAGGTGTCTAAGGTTTCAGAATTCCTGATCCCCCAGTAGGAGGAAAAATGTTCAGTGTTTGACATTTCATTAAAACTCAAGCCCATAAGTAATCTGACAGCATCTTATACAAACTGGCCCTACCTTTTAAAAGATTTTCATGGGGTCTAGTTTCCCCTTTCTTTCAAGTACTTGAATGAAGCATTTATTCCTTTCAAAACATTTGAAAATCTCATTTAGGTTCAAAGGGCAAATACACACATTTCTGAGAAATCTCCTTGGGTCTCCCCTGGCCACTTGACTTGCTCTGTGTTGCCGATGACGGGAATAATGCAGCCATGTGTGTGAGGGGGTGGGCATGTCTGTGGTATGGAAAGGAAACACTTACCCAAACATTCCTCCTTGGCCCTCTTCGCTTGAGTACATACACAGAGACACTTTTCCTTATCCCCTAGTATTTTTCCAGGCAATAAGATCAGCTGTTCAAATGATAAAGGAAGGCAATTGACAAAGATATCATACAATTTAGTGACATTTTGTTTTTCTCGGAATGAAAGCAGGTTATTCTGCTTTGTTAAAAAAAAAAATGGGACCTCTGTAAAAGATGCTAATGTATGTCCTTTATTAAATGCTGCTTCTAATTAAGCAAACTTTCTACCCTAAAGAGAGAAATCAATTTTCTGCTTAAAAGACTGTCAATAAAATCCCTGTGATTAGTAAGATTGCAGTTAATTATTAAGTTGCAATGTATGGTTTTAATGGTAAAGATCTTTTCCAAATAATATCCACTCACCTATTGGCTTAGTGAGATTTCACAATATTGGTGTTCTCATCAGTCATAATTCAACTATTGTAATCAGAGATTTTGATGCTTTAGGGAAAGGGTACCTGTGGGTAAGCAGGTCTATCCGTCTGATGTCAAGGACATCCCAAGGACATCATAGGCATGGCACTAAAGTCAGAACTCGATCTTTAATGTTTCAGGAAATCTTGGAATTAGAAAAACAACAAAAAAATTCAGTCTTAATGAAAGGAATTATTGGGAGAGGTTTAGATGGGGAGGAGGAACGACAACAGAACAGGGGAGGAGGAGAGACACACAAAACTTGGAGCCACTCAAGGAAGAAAGATGGTTTGTATAGTTCCTCTATTTCACCTCTGATCCAAAAGTCACCAAGTTTGAGCCCCCAACAAAGTGGCTGATTTAATACATACACACATGAGCACACATTTATATACATACATGTGTGTATATATCTTCACAATATGAGTGTTCACACATGTATATTATATGCATGTATATGTAGGTAGAATATGAATATATTTGTGTACATGTCACATATGCTTATGTATATGTGTGTACACCTCTAGGAACATGAATACACATGTGTCTGTGTATAGGTATATGTATCTGTAGATGTAAATATATAGATATACACATATAACATCTATACTAACATGTGTTTTATACATACAAATATGGATATACCTATTCATATCTGTATTTATCTCACATTCAGGACCATTAACTCTAAATTTACTCTTCTTTTTATTGCTAAACATAACCACCTCGTAAGGATCACTTGAATGCAGATATACCTGACTCCAAACTTGGCACTCTTTACAATGCCATCTTGCCTTTCCATACTTATTTGGATGTTTACTTATTCCTCTTTCCCTTCTTCCCTCCCTTCCTCTCTTCCTCCCTTTCTCTCTCCCTCTTTCCTTCCCTTTCTCCCTCCCTCCCTCCCTCCCTCCCTCCCTTCCTTCCCTCCTTCCTTCCTTTCTTCGCTCCTTCTTTCCTTCCTTCGCTCCTTCCTTTCTTCCTCCTCTCCTTCCCTCCCTCCTTTTTTTTCTCCCTCCCTTCTTATCTCTTTTTCTTCTCTCTGTCTCTGCCTCTCTCTGTCCCTCTCTGCCTCTCTCTGTTTCTCATTACCTCTCTTTCCTCTAGCTCCCATATTATGACTAGTTTCCATAAGATTGCTTGTATCTATTCCTAATACTTAAATGTTTAGTTATCTTTCTGTGGGGGACTTACTCCTATATATTATCCTCACTTTCTACAAAATGAATATGGCAGAGACAAATTAATACAAAAACCCTTAATCCTGGAACTTATATGATCAAATGGCTAATGAAATAATAGCTTAGCTTTTTATCACCCAGAGAAATTACTGTCCGGGATGCTCTGCCATTTAATAGGTGGTTGAATTCATGGATTGATTTTGCATAATTGAGTTTGAAATAAAATCTCTTTACAATTTCCTTATTTCCAATTCTGCATTTCTAATCATTGATCACAACCAAAACCAAAATATTTTTCTGTCTGTCAGAAGCAATCAGTGAAGGCATGACCATATGCTACTGATTCTACGTAAGTATTTGAAGGATGACTAGGATGGGGGCTTATGAAGCCAGAAGTTGGCTTTGACAGAAATAGTGATGGAGGAAACTGACTGAGAGCAGAGCTGAAGGCAGGAACAGAGTGAAACTGAGACATTTTGTGGAGAAAACTAGAGAGCTGGCCAGGTATGTGTAGAAAAGTTTTTTTTTTTTTTTTTTTTTTTTTTTTTTTTTTTTTTTTTTTTATCTTGGTATCCCTTGCACAGTGCCTGACATGTAGTTGGTACTTAATGAATGCTTATTAATTTGACACAAATTAACATGGGATGATTGAGTTATGACTGTAGTTAAAGAGGTAGGAGTATAAAGTGATATCTTAGGGAGAAGAAAATAGCACTTCCCTCTATTGGGAGGTTTAATAGTTAGTGGGTATATTTCACTGAATTTTTTTTTTTTAGTTCTCAATTCTTTCCACCAGCCTAGAGGGAGGAAGTCACTTATTCAAGGTCACATTGGTAGGAGTTGCAGATCTGAGATTCAGGAGTGATTCCATTCACTACATCATGTTGTCCTTTTAATAACATTATGATTTATTGATGTATTTTGCAGTTACCTGTGGACAATTCAATTTAGTAAATTTACTCCTTTCTTTCCCTGGTCTTATAGAATGCTTTCTGCACTGAAGGAACTTCATAAATGTTTGTTGATAGTCTGGGAGGTAGAAGAGGATTGAGTGGAATCCTTCCTGTAAAGTGTACTGGCTGTAGGATTGAAAAATACATAGCTTCTCTTAACGAATATGTTAACTAATATGCAAAATGGGTATAATTATACTTGTAGCTCTAATCTCCTAGGCTTGTGGTAAGAGTCAAATGAGAACCTGAGCAGAAGGGCAATTTTGAAATCTTAAAACACTGTAAAAGTTTCATCTATTAATGTCATTATTGAAATGAATTGGTCATGTACATAAATATATAAAAGCAAGACTTAATTTTCATGAACGTTACTTTATCTGGCAACATACAGAGAGATGGAGAGTTTTATTTGAAGAATAATAAGGAAGTTAGTGTCACTGAATCAAAGTGGGGTGTGTGTGTGGGGGGTAAGTTATGATAAACTTTGAATGCTAAAGTGCTGAATACAAAGCAAAAAAAAAAAAAAAAGAAAGGAAGAAAAAAAGGTTTTCTATTTGATCTTGGAAGTAATAGATAGCCACTAAAACTTATTGAATAGAAAGATATTATGATTCAATTTTTAAACAGGATCAATTGGACAACTGAAAGGAGGATGGACTAGAGTGGAGGGCTAATTATAATCATCCAGTACATCTTCCTAGCCTATGAAATTCTTGTTCACATGCTCCCATAATTCTCCCATCAACTTGTTGGAGGTCTTGCAATTACCAAGGATGAATATGGGCTATCTAATGGGTATTTTTCCATCTTGCTACATAACCAGAACAATTCCTTTTCTTAGCACACCTTTCTTGGATATAGTACACACTTCTTGCATAGTTAGTTTAGCCTAGGATGACAGTCATGCATCTTTTAGTTGCATTTGGGTAAAAACAATTCTAATTCTTCAGAAAGTGTGATATTCTGTATCTAATACTCACATAGCATAATTGGAAAAATATCAATTTTTAAAAAAAAATTTGTATCTGAAATCATTTTAGAATCATGCTGCACAATTTCCCAAATGCAATCCAGTCTGTTCTCTTCCTCTGATTCAATTCTGGACTCAGTTCATTGTCCATCTGTCTTTCCTAAGATATGTAATGATGGATAAACTCCATGAACTACTTATATAAGCACATGTCTCTTTGAGCAACATTTATCCATTTGGTTTTTCCTATGGAGATGAATAATCCACATCTTTTTGAGTGGTCAAGGTTTTCATTGAATGTAACCTGTATTATTCTGGAGATTTGATGAAAATCAACACAATATCTTTTGGAGACCTTACCATATTTAGGAAATCTCTCTTCCATTTGGACTCTGCAGAGTACCTTACAGGATACCAGTGAACACTCTGCCCTTTAATTTCCTTGACATTGATGATCAAAGAATAGTTGAGCAAATTTGACCCTTTAAATCCATCAATCAAGATATCTTGTTTTATTTTAGCCTATTTATAGGAGACACCTTGGGGAAAGAGAACCTTTGAAACTGCATTTTTCTGTACCGAGTCAATTTAAAAAAAAAAAAAAAAAGATCAGCAAACAATAAACAGTCATATCCTATGTTTTCTACATATTTTAGCCAATTGATTTGGTTTATAAATGTGCTATCAGATTTGTTGTGAGGCCTGTCCAGTGAAGTATTGCTAATTAGCAGCATGGCAAAGTTGAACAGTAAGTACTCCAAGTTTCTTTCCTCAACCATGTTTTCATATCACTTATCCTAGATTTCTTGAATTTTAGCACTCACCCAAACAGCTCCTTTAGTGCCCATGCATTTCAGGGAAACACAATAAATACTCTTGATTTCTTTTATGCAGATTTGATTATTTAGCAGTTAACAATGCATTTTGGGAACCAAGAATTAAAATTCATACAACTGGTTCCTGTCCATAAATTATGACACTATACCAAGTCATGGTTCCCTATTCCAGAGGAAATTCAACTTGTTGAGAAATAGAATTTTCTAAGTCACATTACTGTGTGACTTTTGACAACCCTCTTTTGAGTTGGAATTCCATCACATCCTGGTATATAAGCATCCCCAAGAATTTTTAATGCTTCTCCAGAGCTAAGTCAGCTAATCAACAATATGTATTAAGTGCTTACTTATTATGTGTCAAGCAATAAGCTGTTCTCAAATAAAGGGAAGGAAAGACCACAGTCGCTGCTCTCAAGGAATGTGCATTTTAGTGGGGAGCCAACATGAGTTTGGGTTTTGATGGCTCAAAGTGAATGTAAATAGCAACTGTTGTATTTTGACTAGAAACTCTAAGGTTCTTCCCCTCCCAGATCAATTCTTTTGTGAAGGTAAACTACATCAACGTTTCCCTCAGTTATTACCTAGCCTTTTACTACTGAATGGGCATTGCCTCAGAGAACTGAGACTGGATTTTAGCTTATCATTTTAAAAGCTTTTTATTTTCAAAAAATATGCATAATTTTCAGCATTCATCCTTGCAAAACCTTGTGTTCCAATTTTTTTTTCTCAATTCCCTTCCCCTCACCTCCTCCCCTAGACAGCAAGTAATCCAATATTGAAAGTGTTAAACATGTGCAATTCTTCTATACATATTTCCACAATCATCATGCTGTACAAGAAAAATCAGATCAAGAAGGGAAAAATTAGAAAGAAAACAAAAAGCAAGCAAACAATCACAAAATTGAAAATACTATGCTGTGATCCACACTCAATTGCCTCACTCCTCTCTCTGTATGCAGATGGCTCTCTCCATCACAAGTCTATTGGAACTGGCCTGAATCATGTCATTATTGAAAAGAGCCACATCCATCAGAATTGATTGTTGCATAATTTTGTTGTTGTATACAATGTTCTCTTAGTCCTACTTTGTTCTCTTGGCGTCAATTCATGTAAGTCTCGCAAGGCTCCTCTGAAATCCTCCTGCTGATTATTTCTTATAGAACAACAATATTCCATAACATTCATATGCCATAATTTATTAACTGTTCCCCAACTGATGGGCATCCATTCAGTTTCCAGTTCCTTGGGGCTACAAAAAGGGCTGCCACGAACACTTTTGCAGATGTGGGATCTTTTCCCTTTTTTATGATTCCTTTGGATCTCCAGACCCAGTAGAAATCCTGCTGAATCAAAGAGTACACAGAATTTGATAATCCTTTGGGCACAGTTCCAAATTGCTCTACAGATGGTTGGATCAGTTTACAACTCCACCAACAAGGTATTAGTGTCTAAGTTTTCCCACATCCCCTCTAATATTCATCATTATCTTTTTCTGTCTTCTTAGCCAATCTGAGAGGTGTGTAGTTGTACCTCAGAGTTGTCTTAATTTGCATTTCTTTGATCAATTTAGAGCATTTTTATATGACTAGAAATGATTTTAATTTCTTCTACTGAAAATTGTCTATTCATATCCTTTGACCATTTAGCAATTGAAGAATGGCTTGTATTTTTTATAAATTTGAGTCAATTCTCTATATATTTTTGAAATGAGGCCTTTATCAGAATCCTTGGATGTAAAAAAATTTTTTACCCCAGTTTTCTGCTTCACTACTAATATTGTCTGCACTGGGTCTTGTTAGTACAAAAACTTTTTAGCTTAATATAATCAAAATGATCCATTTTGCAGTTCATAATGTACTCTAGTTCTCCTTTGGCCAAAGATTCCTTCCTTCTCCACATATCTAAGAAGTAAACTATCTTTTATTCTTCTAATTTGCTTATAGTTTCACTCTAAATCATGGATCCATTTTGACTTTATCTTCTATAGGTTGTTAGGTGTTTCTGCCAAACTGATTTCCAATTTTCCTAGCAATTTTTGTGAAATAGTTTTTGTCCTAGAAGCGGTGGTCTTTAGGTTTATCAAGCACTAGGTTATTATAATCATTAACTATTATGTCTTGTGACCCAAACCTATTCCATTGATTGACTACTCTCTGTCTTAGCCAGTAGCAAAATTTTTGACTGATGCTTTATAATACAGTTTTAGACCTAGTATAGCTAGATGACATTAACTTGCAATTTTTAAAATTAATTCCCTTGAAATTATTGATCTTTTGTTCTTCCAGATGAACATTTTTATTGTTTTTCCCTACTTCTGTAAAATGATTTCTTGGGAGCACTGAATAAGTATATTAATTTAGGTAGAATTGCCTTTTTAGTATATTAGCTTGGCCTACCCACGAGCACTTGATATTTTTCCAGTTCACTAATTCTCACTTTATTTGTGTAGAAAGTGTTTTGTAATTCTTGTCATATAGTTCCTCACTTTGTCTTGGCAGGTAGATGCCCAAATATTTTATATTATTTTCATTTATTTAAAATGGAATTTCTTTGTATTTCTTGCTGCTATACTTTGTTGGCAACATATAGAAATGTTGATGATTTCTGTGGTTTTATTTTATATCCTGCAACTTTGCTAAAGTTGTGAATTATTTCTAGTAGTTTTTTAGTTTATTCTCTGGGATTACCTAAATATACCATCATACCATCTTCAAAGAGTGATAATTTGGTTTCCTCATTGCCTCCTCTAATTCCTTTAATTTTTTTCTTCCCTTATTGCTAAAGATAACATTTCTAATACAATATTGAATATTAAGGGTGATAGTGGCAATCTTGTTTCACTCCTGATTTTGTTGGGAGTGGTTCTAATTGTTCCCCATTACATATGATACTTAGATACTTAATGATCATTTTAAGGAAAACTCCATGAATTCCTATGCTCTCTAGTGTTTTTAATAAGAATGAGTGTTGGATTTTGTCAAATAGTTTTTCTTCATCTATTGACATAATTTTACGAATTCTGTTAGTTTGGTTATTGATTTAATCAATTATGCTAATAGTTTTCCTAATGTTGAATCAGCTCAGCATCTCTGGTATAAACCCTACTTGATCATGATGTATTATCCTGGGGAAAACTTGCTGTAATCTCTTTGCTAATATTTCATTTAAAAATTTTGCATCAATATTCATCAGGGAAATTGATCTATAATTTTCTTTCTCTGTTTTGACTCTATCTGATTTAGGTATCAGCACCATATCTATGTCATAAAAGGAATTTGATGGGACTCCTTCTTTCCCTTTTTTTCAAAATAGTTTGCATAGTATTGGAATTAATTATTCTTTAAATATTTGATAGAATTCACATCTAAATCCATGTGGCTCTGGAGATTTTTTTCTTAGGGAGCTGATTAATAGCTTGTTCAATTTCTTTTCCTAAAATGGGACTATTTAAGTAATTTATTTCCTCCTCTATTAATCTGGGCAACCTATATTTTTGTAAGTATTCATCCATTTCACTTAGATTATCAAACTTATTGGTGTACAGTTGGACAAAATATCTCCTAATTTTTGCTCTAATTTCTTTTTCATTGTTGTAAAGTTATTCCTTTTCATTTTTGATGCTTACAATTGTATTTTCTTTTTTCCTTTTTCTAATCAAATTATCTAAAGGTTTATCTATTTTGTTGGCTTCTTCATCAAATGAATGATCAGTTTTGTTTATTAGTTCAATAGGTTTCTTACTTTCATTTTTATTAATTCCCCCTTCTATTTTCAGAATTTCATGTTTGGTATTTAATTTGGCATTTTTATTTGTTCTTTTCCCAGCTTTTTCAGTTACATGCCCAAGTCTTTGATCTTCTTTTTCACTATTTTATGCAAATAAGCATCTAGAGATAAAAAAAAATTTCCCTTAGAAACTGCTTTGACTGCATCCCATAAACCTTGTAATACTGTCTCATTATTGTCATTCTCTTGGATGAAATTATCAATTGTGTTTATGATATGTTATTTCATCTACTCACTCTTTAGAATCAGATTATTTAGTTTCCAATTAATATTTAGTCTACTTTTCCCTGTCTCTTTTTAAAGTAATTCTGTTCCAGCTTTTCCCCGCATTTTACCCACCTTCTCCCCTAGATGTCAGGCAGTCCAATACATGTTAAATATGTCAAAGTATATGTTAAATACAATATATGTATGCATATTTATTTATTTATTTTGCCTTTTTGCAATTTCTTTTTTTATTATAGCTTTTTATTTACAAGATATATGCATGGGTAATTTTTCAGTACTGACAATTGCAAAACCTTTTGTTCCAATTTTTCCTCTCCTTTTCCCTACTCTCTCCCTCAGATGGCAGGTAGACCAATACATGTTAAATATGTTAAAGTATATGTTAAATACAATGTATGTATACATATTCATACAGTTATTTTGCTGCACAAGAAGAATTGGACTTTGAAATAATGTACAATTAACCTGTGAAGGAAATAAAAAATGCAGGTGGACAAAAACAGAGGGATTGGAAATGCTTTGTAGTGGTTCACACTAATTTCCCAGAGTTCCTTTACTGGGTATAGCTGGTTCTATTCATTATTGAACAAATGGAACTGATTTGGTGAGTAAACATATTTATATAGTTATCTTGTTTCTGCCTCACTATTAAATTCAATTCACTTCAATTCAAAACATCCTCCTCCTGCCATCACTGTTCCTCTTAGAGAAAGAAGACCAAACAAAACAGCAAGGATCTTTTATGACCAAATTTTTACTTCAAAGAAGAAAGTTCATCTAGCCCATAATTTCTTAAAAACTTCTGACCTGAATGGTAGGACACTGTCTTTTTTTAAAAAACTTTCTCATTGCAGTTCAACCTAAAATTGTCATAAATGGGTAGAATTATGAGGAATTCATTGGTTCCATTGATTCACTTGTTGACGCAATATATATTTATTGAAATTACTAGGTGCTGGAGATAGAAATATAAAAAGATAGTCTCTGATCCCAAAGAGTTTGCTGTCTAGTAGGAGGCTATAATGTTTATTCAAATAAGTATAAATTCATATGAAGTACATACAGAACAATTGGAACAGATGATAAAGATCAGAAAATTTCTCATCTGGGAGGAGTGAGCCTTAAAGAGTATATAAAGAGAGAAAATTTAGGAGTGAGAATATTCCAGTTGTGGGGTACAAGCTATTTGTAAAATTAGGGAGAAAAGGAATGTTGTCTACCAAAAATATAGCAAATTTACCTGGAATATTGTGTTCATGAGAGGCAGTAATGTAATAGAAGTTTGGAGAGCTACAATAGACCTAGATTTTGAGGGATATAGCTTATTGGTGCTACTGAAAAATGTTGACCTGAAGGACTAAAAGAGAGCGTAAAGTCAAAGGGCAAGTGAGCTTTTTTTTCAGATGTGTCCAACTGATCTGAAGTCCATTGCAGACAAGCTAACAACCCTATCTCTAAATGAAGGAATCATTTGTTTTAGTTCTGAAAGCAAACTAGAATTAAAATGTGCACAAGGCATTGCTTAATCACTGTCATTTAAGAAAATAGGAGAAGCTAGAAGTTGTGTTTCCAGAGAGACGAGGATTGAATTTTTATTTCAGTTTGGTGCTTGAACTCATTGCTGCCATGGCTTTCCCAGTTTTATCACAACATGGTGTCTGGGGGTGGGACAACCTCTGTCAAGCAGACTTGTGAGTGCAGTGCTTCTTTCTGCTTCCCTGGAGTTTGTTGTAAGTGAGTTTCTCTTCTGATAAGCAGCACCAATCGATATGCATCGAGTGCACACCAGGTGTCTGGCATTGCATGATGCCCTTTGATTGGAGGTGGTTGCTCTGGGTGCCTTTGCCTCAATTAGAGAGAAAGGGAGAGAAAGGGTGGAGGGAGAGGGAGAGTAAAAGAGCTTTGTAACTAATTTTTTTAAACAAACTATATATAAATATAGTTGAGTGTCTCTCTTCTCAACTGAGAGGAGTCACCAAAACACCCTATTTCTACTTTACTAATTACAGATGGCATCTCTACTGGAATTCATTATTTTCTCTTTTTTAAAAAAAAATATTTTTTCTCTCACTCTCAAGTGACTCTTTCAACACCAATAGATGCTAAGTATTAAGAAGTACAGTTAAGTAAAATAAAATGCACTGATCATTTCTGATAATGTTTGCTTTATGCCATTGCTCTAACCTACTGCCTCTCTGCCAAGTGGAGGAAAGCATCAGCAATGCACTGAAATCATTATTAGTCACTGTGTTGTACAGTTAAAATAATCGCTAGAATTTATGTCGTTCTTTCAAGTCTGCAAAGCATTTCACAGATGTTGTCATTTTATTTGATCTAATTCTGTGAAGTGGGTGTCAAGATTATTTTAAAGTTGAGAAAACTGATCCAGAAAGGTTAAGTGACTTCCCCAGAGTCATACAGCTAGTTTTCCTGATTCCAGATGCAGCACTCATTCTATGCATTCTAAAACCTAGCTACTTAGCATTCTAATATCTTTCAATATATTTGCTTTTAATACTGATGGGATCATTCTGTATATTGTTGTCCTGTATCTTTTCACTTTGCTCTACATCAATTCATTTTCCCAAATGTCCTTGAATTCTTTTTATTTTTCATCTCTTATAGCAAAAGTAATATTCCATTACATTTATATATCACAATTTGTTCATGCATCCCCCTATTCTTTTCTGATATTTTCTACACAGGGAATCAGACAAGTAAATTTCTCAGATCAGTTTCTTTGTGAGTATATCTGGTCCAGTTCTAATTCAACAATTCATGAGGGAAATCATGCTAGAATCTTAAGAGACTCAATACCCTACAAAATGTTAAACATTTGAGATTATGTTCATTGGGAACAGCTTCCTACTGGAATTCCTTTCTCCTTTTCTCTCCTTTCATTTTCTTCAATCACTTTGTTAGCTGATATAGACTGGTTAAAGATAAATTAAAGGGAACAAAGAACCATTTTGGGAGGTAAGAGTTTCATTGATGATGTCTAATAATACGAATAAAGACAAAGGTTGATTAATTGTTAAGAGACATGATCTCAAAGCCTCATTCTGCCATGAACAAACTGTGATTCTGAATAGGTTAAATTCCCTCTTGGCCATATAATAGGCACTTAACAATCTTATTGACTGACTAACTGATTGATCTTTCCCAGAAAGGAGCTGATTTTAGTAATGTCTAAATCTCCTTCCAGTTAAAGAAGTTTCTGGATCTTAGGAAAAAGAGGCCATTCCTTGAGAATGAGAAGCTTCTTACATTGTTTGCTGTTGTGGAGTCATTTCAGTAATGTCTGACTCTTCATGACCCCATTTGGGGTTTTCTTGGCAAAGACATGGAGGGGTTTGGCATTTCCTTCTCCAGCTCATTTGACAGAGGAGGAAACTGAGGCAGACAGTTAAATGACTTATTCTGGGTCATACTGGTAAGAATGTCTGAGATCAGGTTTAAAGTCAGATCCTCTAGGCTCAGATGCTAGAGTTCTATCTAGTGCTCTATCTCATGTGATTTTTTTTTTTTCACTGTGAGAACAGTCAACACTAATGCACCTTTTCATCCTTGTTTCTTCTCTATGTCTTTTTATAAATCCTTTCTAGTGTGACATGATCCACTCATCACTAGGAGGCTTTCATCTGGTTCTTTTAATATCTCGGGGATATCACTCAAGATATTGCCCTTTGGTCTCATTCTTTTTACATTCTTGTTCCCTTTTCAGTCATGAATGTTTTCCGGATAAGGTAGTTTCCTGGGCTTTTCCCAATATTTCCTTGTAGGAACTATTTTGCATAGGATAAGCAAATGTAATGGTTGAAGATAATGTCTTTTTTTTTTTTTTTTTTTTTTGGTCTCTTTCCCATTTCTGAAAACTGAAGGCTTGTTTAAACAGATCAGGTTGGAACTGCTATAATATCACTGTCTTCTCTTCATCTTTAACCTTTCTTCTAAATTTGTTATTTACTTTGATCTTTGTTCTTATTAGTCAATAATCTGAATCTACACAAGAAAACTGATGCTGAAATGATTGCCATTTTTCTAACTAGTAATTTCTTGTCTAAGACACAGTCAATTCCTCTTTTCCCCATTATGCTGTTCAGTGCTCACTATATTTGGAATCTTCTAAGTTTCTGCTTGAAGAAAGTATTTATAAATATATAGGCTGGAGGCTTCTCAGGAATTGATAAACCCCTTTTCCTTCTTGAACTATGTTTTTCAACATAGTTTTTGTTACCCTGTCTTGTTTGTACTTTCTTATCAAAGTCACTGGGTTAGAAGTATGTTGAATTTGAAGAAAATAGTTTTTTTTTTTTTTTTTTTTTAACAGAATTTCTTTACTCATGATCTTATATTCAGGGGTATTCAATTCTATTCTATTCTAGTCTATCGTTTTGCACACAAGGAAACTGTTAGATGCTAACTCCAATGATCTTTCCTCTATGCCATAATTCTACTCTTTCCAATTCATGTTGATGAATTGGGACCTGTTTCCTCACTCTCACTAAGGATGCTAGGATAAGATAACTAAATGCTACTTCAATTAAATGTAGGATTGATATACTGGAACGAGTTTGTATTGGTTCAAGAGATCCAGTCATTAAATTTTCCATGTAAATATTTACAAGGTGGAAATTGACCAACATTATAAATCAGAGCTTAATTTATTGTTTTGTTAATAATATAGATTAAATTTATGAGAGTATATATTTTTATTTTTTGAGAGTCAAATGTTAAATATTTATCCCTGAATAAAGTCATAGATTTGAGGGTGGAAGGACCATCAGGGATCATCTTGTCTAGTTCTTCTCACGTAATAGATGAAGAAACCATGTCTCAGGCAAGTTAAGTTCAAGATAATAAAGTAGTAAGTCTCAATGGTAGATTGAATCCTAATATGTTTATTCTACAGCCAGTACTCTTTCCACTGTAACACATTAGCTTATCAGTTTAATTCAATGCAAAAATATTTAGCACTTTTTATGCACAAGGGGTATTTTATCATCAAAATAGGTGATTACTGCCTTTTTTGAACATAATGACGAAACCAACTGTTTAATTCATGGAAGAGAGGTTGTGAAGTGCTTTTCTCATTTACAGTATCTACTAAGTTCACTTACAAAAAGCCTGTTAAAAATGTGATTTAGGGGCTTCTAGGTGGCACAGTAAATAGAGCACCAGTCCTGAAGTCAGGAGGACCTGAGTTCAAATCTGATCTCAGACACTTAATACTTCCTAGTTGTGTGACACTGGGCATGTCACTCAACCCCAATTGCCTCAGTCAAAAAGAAAAGTGATTTAATTCCTAGAGTACTACTCCAATCATTAGTCATTAGATAAGAATTGCATCTTCAGCACAAAATTAATATTAATAAACAATCTAAGAGTCTTCTAAATGAAAACCAGAATTATTAAAAATAATTTGGCTTTAACTATTCACACTGTAAACAACAAGTGGATGCAGAATATATATGAACTATTCTCTGCTGTGTAGATAAATAGAAATCCATGAAGTTGGTCTATCAATACATACATCTTGAACAGACACTGCAAATGAATATTGATATAAGTTTAAAAATGAACTGGAGAAAGAGGCCAGACTAGATTGATTTATTAAAACTGTGCACTTATTTTAATTAAAAGAACATATTTCTCCCTGAAACAAAGACTTTTTTTTTAAATTCTGGAATTTTTTCAAGATAATTATGATTATGAGTCATGGTATGCTATAGTCTCTGTAAAATTAAAGGTGAAGATCTTTGTATGAATGATGGAGAAATCCATGTTGGGCATAATTAATACAATAAAAGATGTTGTAAATGAACAATTATGTAGAAGTGGTATAAAGGATCTTGTCTGTCAAATCTTATCGGGGGGGGGGGGGGGGGGGGGAAGATCATTCAGATGGTGGAATGCAACATAACTCAAGTAGTTTCCTTGGTCTCCACTGAAGTCTATATAATGTCAGAAGAAATAGAAGAATGTCCTTAACAAATTGGCTGAAGTCTGTATGGCAGATTTATAATAGGACATGTTGGATAAATAAGCATGGAAAGGTTGTAGTCTGCTTCCACATTGACACAATCACAGATCCAGTGAAATATTTAAGTCACACTTGAAGACAAAACTTGATGTGATATGGTTTGGATGCAAATGGTGGTAACTAATGGCAGGGCTTTTAAATTAAAAATAATAATAATCTGCTCCATCTTACTGTGAACAGTTTTTTTTTTCAACTTCCAATGCATTTGGCTTATAAATTTCAGACACTACTTGTCCAAAGTAGCTGAGCAATGTAATGAGATAGAATTTATGGTCTTAGCAAAGTAAAGACATTTTATCTAAAAATAAATCTGATATGTCAGAAGTCCATTTAATTTATACTTTGCAATGAACAATCATTAAAATGCCAATGATTTATTTGTCTCTTACTAACTTTATATTCAGTGTCTATTTACATGGCATCCAGTTAAAAAGCCAATTAATTGTCCAGGTTTTTCATTGTTTCAATGACTAATGAATTTGCTTTTTTTAATCTTCCCTTCCTCACCTCCCCCACCCACCTTGCTAAACACATACTCTGCCCCATAATGAAATATTGGATATAAATTGGAGCTACAATATCATATGGTACAGCTTTATTTCCCATTTTACATATAGTACCTGAACTCTGGTTGATTTGAAACCTGGACATCATTACCATAATTCATAATATGGGACTCAATTCTTTTAAGTTTATGTTTATTCCTTTTAAGGATGACAAAGTATAGAACTGGGAGTGGGAAAAGTAATTATGACCATTAAAAACTCAGGTATGGAACTCTTTTTTAAAAATAAGGAAACGAATGTGAACATTTTGAATTATAAACTGTCATGAAGATCAAAAATAACTCTGATATGTGGTTTCCAGAATATAAGGATCTAAGTAGATTCTTGAAGGAATTACAATTTCCTTGTAGGGAGTTTGAACTGCATCCTTTACCAACACAAATTGCAACTAGTCTGTGACTTAGTAGATCTAAATAATATCGAGTTTTTGGAGACACATAGAGGGTCAGTGACTCACCTAGCTCACAGAACCATGTCAAAGATAAGATTTGAAACCAGTGTTTCCTGACTAAAAGTCTGATCCTTAATTTACTATCTCTCACTCATGCCACTGATCTTGAGCATTTGGAAAAGAGTTGTTTTGGCTTCGATTTTTATTGGTGTTTTTTATTCCTTTCCCATTTCAGGGGAGGGAGTTGCCTGACTATGTGGTAATGTATTATACAAGTTTTTTTTTTTTTTTTTTTTTTTTTTTTTTTACAGGTGCCATACAGTATTTTTAGCCTCAATCATGGCTCCCTTACAACCTAGCTAGCCTGTCTACTGGAAATTAAGGAATGACTCACATTCATTAAAATGAATCCTGAGACATTTGGCTACTTGTATAAAACAGAGGTGTATAATGAGGGGCATTAGAGGACACAGAATTCATTAATCCATGTGGTGGCACTAATGCCAAGCACAGACAGTCAGACATTTCTCTGATGTCTCTCATTGGCAAAATGATTGATTCTTTAGAAGACCTGCAGTTCAGAAGCATTTGTTAACCCCTGGAGGAAGTCCCATATGGAGAACAAGCTGCCTCCCTCTCCCCTCTCCATTGGCTTTAGCCTGGAAAATGGTCTTTGGAAATGCACCAGATGCATAAAAACATTATGTCTATGACAGCCATTTTATTTGCCACTTCCTGTTGAATTCCATTTAACTTTCAAGTCATGTTGAATCAGCAGTTCCTTCCATTCATTTGTACCCAGCCAGGGCAGTGTGCCATGGACTCAGGGTGCATAGACTGAGAATAGACTCTACTGGTTTAAGTAATGGTTCTGGGTTATAAATTCCTGAGGGCGGTAGGGCTGTGTCTATAGAGATGAATGACTTTGGGCTGTCTGGAAGCCTGTGCCCTTTCACCCCAATGAACAGGATCTCAATTTAGTTCTCTGACTGCATGAAGAAAGAGATATTCAGTCTTGGGAAGGACCACCTTGTAAGAACACACTTGATGGCATTCATTCATGCTGTTTGGGGTTAGGGGGTGGCGGCAGTTAGGCATTTCACATGTATGGACATTCAGTCATTCTGACAAGCAACTTTTTTTAACTTAATTTTTAAAAAAAATCAATCTAATCCAGCAACTTATCTGCTTGATTTTTGGTCTGTCAACATGACTTCTGATAGATTCGATAACCATAATTATTGATAATGATTATTAATAATAAAATGGGTGGAGTGGATTAGAGAGTCCTTCCAGTCAAAAATCCTGAATTCATTAAGGATTGGGTCTTATCATGTAAACACAAATAGACATAGATAAAGATCTAAATATTCTTTTGGTTATTCAAAGTAATGAACCCCTCTTCCCTGAATTAAACCCAAATATATATGTATGTATATAGATACATATAGGAAAAATATGGCCCCAAGAGGATATATGTCTTGTCAAAAGTCATCTGGAAGAAGGAAAAGGACTGATGGTCCCAAGATAGATTTTTGCTAGACACTGCCATTGCAGTTACCTTGAGCTCTTTTATTATTCTCATTAGTTCATTATAGATATGTTCAGATTCTGTATCACATAACAGTACAATTCAGGAGTAGAGGCAATGGCTATGACTTTGCCTAGGAAAAATGGAGTCACCATCTTTGTCTTCATCATCGTTTTCTTCTTTTCTTCCTTCTTTTTCTTCTTCCTCTTTTTTTTCTTCTTCTTTTCCTTCTTCCTTTTCTTTTTCTTCTTCTTTTCTTCCTTCTTTTCTTTCTTCCTCCTTCTCCTTTTCTTTCTTCTTCTTCTTCTTCACCTCTGATATCATAGGAAGGAAGCCACCAATAAATATGGCAATTACCAACATTGAAAGTTAGAGGAATAACAAACTCCAGATGTTTAGGGGTCCAGGAAAGTATTAGGGTTTGGAAGAGGGAGGAATTTTCCAAATAGAAGGAATCAGGAATTTAAAGGGAAGATAACTTTCCTCAATAAAAACTAAGTCTAGAAACTAGGGACATTTTTAAAAAACTATCATCAATTTAGAGTTTGTAATCCCTTGTGAATGAAGTTCGGTGACTTACATGAGCTACAGTTAACTTTAGCTTTTGCAGGATAATGTTTAAAAACCCTGGCATAGACAGCCCAAACCATATATTATTTACTGAATATGAAAATTAGGGACAGAGCCATAAAATGTATTAAATTTCATTTAATAAGCTAATTAGGCTGTAAGTTAATAAATGCATAAATTAATCAAAATTTGCATGATTCTTAATGCTTTGAAATGCAATAGGAAACCCCACAATTATATTTTTCTCTAGAAATAAGAAGCAGGGACTCTTTTTAATGGTTTGGAGAAACTCGACATATTCTATAACGTGACCATCCTCTTTCTCTTCACTAACAAAAACAATTTATTAAATATTTCTTTTGTGAAAGGCATATTTTCAAGATTAATAGAGCAAGGTTTAAAGTGGAAAGGGCTGTTTCACTCACCCAGTTTTCTCCCCATTTCTTTCTTATTTTTGTCTTCTTTCCCTATTCCAGTGGATTAGCTATCCAGGGTCTCCTAAGGTATTTTTGACTCTGTGGAAAGACAGGATCAGTGAGCTGGGTTGCAGTAGGTGACTGAGCCTTATTCTTTGCATCAAAAGTTCTTAAAATATCACATATGAACATCAGAGAGAAGGAGGATATTGAACAAAAATATCACCTTTCAATTCCAAAAATATCACAAAATTATAGCATCTTAGATTTGGAAGGGATCTGGAAGGCCTGTGTGATCAATTCACACCTGACCAATAATCCCCTCTACAACCCACCCAAACTGTGATCCCAGCTTTTTATTGAAGATATGCAATAGTAGGAGGGTATCAAGAATAACAACCTAATAATAGGTGGTTGCACTTATAAAGGCAGTCTATTCAATTCTGGACAACTAATTGTCAGTGATTTGCTTAAATTGGGCAGATGGACTGACATGAAATGTACAGATGTGTATTCCCAAAGAAATCATTGATTATTTATTAAATGTTAATTGTTAAGATGTTTCTCTGATACCAGACCTAAATTTGATTCTTTGCAATTTCATCCTACTGTTCCTATTTCTGCCCTCTGAATACACATTTTCTCATCCATGTTTTTTTTTAGTTTTTTATTTTCAAAATATATGTGTAGATAGTTTTCAACATTCATCCTTACAAAAACTTTGTGTCTCAAATTTTTTTCTCCCTCCCTTCCATCCACCCCTTCCCTTAGACAACATATCCCTGTTTTAAAATATTTGAAAAAGTCATTTTTTTCTTGAAAAAAGTTCTGTTTTATCTCTCACAAATTGAGCAACATTGTTGATTTAGCAGTCAAGTGCACTGAGTAGTAAGGAAGTACTATAGCAAGAAGAAATGACTAGGGGATCAAGATTCCAAATCACTTTAACACTAATTGCTGTGGTATTGAACATTACCCTTTTTCAGTGCTTGAAGTCAAGGAGCTAAGAGGAAAATAATATCATGGAAAACAATACTGAGTGCCGAGCAATATATTTGAAGTTTAGTAATGAAAATAACATAGGAAAAATATGTAGCAATATATGAGTAAATAACAGTGATATTAATAAATGACATGTTTTAGGGCAATAACTCTGTGAGGTACTTTAAAGCAAGTATTTTTCTATGTATTGTAAAGACTAAGAAAAGACAGGGCTCTAAGTTTTTAGGTGATTCTTATGTGATCATGCTGTTAAGCAATATTAGGTCTGGGATTCAAATTTAGGTCTCCTGACTTCAAACCCAATACTCTTTCTACTATCTCAAGCTACTTCAATCTACTTTATTTTGTTATATTACAAAATATAAAATGAAGTATTATATTACAAAATATAAATATGAAGGTGAAATGAATTACCTAGAAGCTTATGTTAGAGTCTTTTTCTGTTCCCCAGGAAAACTTCCAAATCATTAGACTGTG